>NC_034412.1:74563041-74603859 GCF_002078875.1 Numida meleagris | reverse complement strand
TGCCCGCCCGCGGGGCTGGGCCCGCCGCCTCCGCCGCAGCTGGGCGCGGGGTTGGGGTTGGGCCCGGGGCCGCCGGTGCTGTCGGGGTCGGTGCTCTTGGCCTCCTTGCTCTCGTCGTCGCGGGAGGCGTCCGACTTCTTGCCGGCCGCTCCGTTCTTTGCGGCCGCCGCCGCAGCCGCCGCCGCCCGCTCCTGCTTTCGGAACTTGGCGCGGCGGTTCTGGAACCACACCTGCGGGCGGGCGGAGGCGGCGGGTGGCGAGGTGAGCCGGGGCCGCCCCACGGCCAGCCGACCCCACGGGCAGCGCCCCGCAGCCCCCGACCCCTCCGCCGCCCGCGGCCGCCCCGACGCCGCTGCCCGCTGCCCGGCCCGCCCGCGCCTCCCGCCCCGTGGCCGCCCGTACCTGCACTCGGGCCTCGGTGAGGTCGATCTTGAGCGCCAGCTCCTCCCGGGTGTAAATGTCGGGGTAGTGCGTCTCCGCGAACACCCGCTCCAGTTCCTTGAGCTGCGCGCTGGTGAACGTGGTGCGGATCCGCCGCTGTTTCCGCTTCTCGTTCAAACCGCCGTGGTCGGTGAAGAGTTTGTAAGGAACTGAAGAAGGAAAAGAGGGAAGAAGGAGGAGGAGAAGAAGCCGTGAATCACTCGTGGCTCCGCTGGTCCGGAATGACGGGTGGCGGCTTCAAGAAGCGTCCTCGGAGCGCTCGCAGCGCAGAGCAGTGCGGCGGCCGTCCGGGCAGAGACCGCGCAGGGGGGAACGCGGGGACGGACGGACGGACGGACGGAGGGACGGATGGAGGGAGGGAGCGGAGCGCCAAACGCGCCGGGGGCCGGGGCGAGGTGCGCTCCCGGGGCTGCACCCAGGGAGAGGGGAAAACGCTGGAAAGTGCCGGCGAGCGTCGGAGAGACATCGGGCTGACCGCCGGCTCCGCTCAGTAATGACATTACCGAACCGCTCCGGTATTTGGTTGCGTTTCCGCTGTCCCAGCGGCTGAGCCCGGCCGGAGAGGTTTCGGTAAAAATGCTGTAAAAAGAATGGGCAGCGAGCAGCGGGGCTGCGCGGCCGCCGCTGGGCTGGGTCTCCTTTTTTTTTAAGACAGTGTCAGTAATGAGCTTTACTCTTTGGTTATTTAATTATTTTCTAAGCTTTACGTCTCATCGCAAAGTAAATAAATTATGCCTATCATTTTGGCAGCTTAAGATAATTTTGTTGGCGGTTCGGGTGTGACTAGGATAGTGTAACCCTGTAAGTGAATTACCCCTCCCTGCAATCGCTTCTAACGTGATAAATTCTTTCATTTGTGTAAGCAAATTTCGTTTGGTAAATACTAAACACATTTCCATTTTCAAATGCAATCAAGGCTTCCTATATACCAGCGGCGAGGCGGCTGCCGGGGTAAGAAAGCCGGAGGTCCTTACCTGCTGCGTAGGGGCTGCTCTGGTGGTCCCTGAGCGAGCCGAGGCTGCAGGATCCTGGAGTGAGGGACGGGCAGCCTGAGGTGGCCCCGAAAGTGGTCCTTATGGGGTTATACTGGAAGCCACTGGCTTGGCTGCAGGAACTGAAGTCAGCATACGCTGAAGCCAGGCTCGAGGTGTCCATCCCGGCCATACAGGACTCGTAGGCGGAGGAATTGAGGTAAGAATATTCCATTTTATACATTGAAAAGGCTCTGGATGGCTCAGCCAAGTGGAAGAAATGAGACCGGAGCTGGCTATGTGGAGAAGGTGCCTGTGGTGGGGAGATGTGCACAGCTCAACGCCCGCTTCGAGAGTGGCCTCCCTGCTACCAGCAGAGCCTAGTTTTATGAAAAAGCCTCCTATGAGATGCCTTGCCTGAGGTCTCTAGAGCATATAGTCCTCATAATAAACTTGGCTCTTTCCACTTGGACAATAGCAAAGCGGTTGGTCTTATTGCTGGCGCTTTTTACATGACAATAACTCATCAGTCTATTGGGCTGGCACTGGGGGACCGAGCTGTCCAACCTCCCTATCGCTGATTCCTGCATCTCTAATTAGAATTTAATACCGCACCATTACGCACCGAGCCCCTCGATCCTCCCTTCTAACCAGCTCCCTGCCCTTTAATTCAATCACACTACTTGGAAATAATGAAAGTTGGGTGACGATTCTCCCTGATCCAATTTGCCCGTGCTTTTAAGCCTTTTTAACTGATCATATACCTTAGGCATAAATTGAGACAGTGTGGTTCCCCGCCGCCCCCCTCCCGCGGGGGATTTTTTTTTTTTTTTTATTGTGTGTGCGCTCTCGGTTCGGGAGACAAACCTTGATGTCATCGAGAAACCTGTTTTGTAAGAGCGTTACACGCTCAATTTAACAACAACTCTACCCCCCGAAGTGCATGAAATGCTATAAAGGAGCGGGACATTAGCAGGCGCGGGCACCCTGTAAAATAGAGCAAGTGGGCAGTGGGCTGCTTTTTTTTTTTTTCCCCCCTATTTTTTTTTTTATCTTTTTTTCCTTAATGCGGTTCGGAACTGCTTCCTTACACCCACCTGTCTGGGGGTGAACTGCGCTTCTGCCCCGGGGCTGCGCTCTGCCGTGTTGCCGTGCGCCCTCCCGCTGGGTCTCTGCACCGCATTGTGGTTGCGGGATTTTTAGCGCAGGGCAGAGACCAGAGCCGCTCACCGGACTGCACGTAGGTGCGTTCGTTGGGCTCGGAGCCGCGGGTTTCGTTTGTTCGCCCACACGGAGGGCTTTATTAAATTGTCGTTATTGATATTGATCGTTATTAGCGTTTATATTGGGATGGCAACGGCGATCCGCGCAGGGTCTGTGTGCGCGTCGCACCTCATCCCGGTTTGCGCCCATTTTTCCCTCCTGCGGCAGAGAGGAGGAGAAGAAGAGCCGCAAACCAAGCAGTGCGCTGGGACGGGGCTCCGAGCCCGAGCGACACACGCACGCCCGCGAGGGACCGCCACCCGCAGGCACCGCCCAGGCACCGCGCAGGCACCGCGCAGGATGCGCGCAGCGGACGGTGCCAGCGCTGCCATTGCCGGGTCGTTAGCTGGATTTCATTAAATCCTTCCTCTGGGTGGGCAGCGTAGAACGCTCAGCTGAACTTCGCCGCTGCATAAACAAATGGAGGATATTTTATATGATTTAAATGTGTGGATAATTAGTTTTATTACATTCATTACCCCCTTTATATGCTCTGTAACAAGTCGGCAATTAAAGTAACAAAGTCATAAAGTCTTTATAGGAGCATTGAACCACGCGTAGCGTTTGCCGAGCTCAGTGTTTAATCCAAGGCTGCCCGTTGCGCCGCTTCACCCCACATCAGGCGGTACTCGATGGCAAACAGTGTTTTGGGGCATGTCGCTGTGAGTTACCGGGGGGCAATAAAACAACGCGAAAGATTCTCGAGCCGCTGAGGGGCCGGGTGAGGGCTTTATGGCGAGAGCTGACGGCTTTATTGCGGCTGCATGTTGTACAATGTGTATTTGATAAAGAACGGCCTTTGGTGGCCCGTGGACACTTTTTGTGCACCGGCGAAATGAAAATAAATGTGAACACGGTTTTAGTGCGAGGGCGGAAACAAATTGCGGGCTCTAAATGGTCCTCCCTTTATGGCCGGCAGACAAGAGGAGAAAGGCGCTGCCAACATCTGTCTTCCGTCCCCCAAATCTAAAGGGCACCAAAGAATGATGCGAATCCAAGTGTTGCTACAGCGGAGATTTGTCTTTATTTACCCGCGCTCTCATGAATATGAATACTCAGTTGGGACAGTGAGGTGCCTCGCCCCCTCTCCAACAACGCGGGGCACTTTCAAACATTTCCAAGTGCGTTTCCTGCGGAGGGAACCCTTTGTCCCGCGGTTTCTTCCCCGCGCTGCCCACCGCCGCCCGGTCCCGGCCGCGCCGTCGGGGCTGCGGGGCGCTGGCATCGGCCCCTGGCGCCCTGCGCTCGTCCCGGGCCGCTGCCCCCCGCTGCCCCCGGAGCCGGTTCCGCGCCCCCGGCCCGCGGCTGTTGGCTTTGCCCCCCCGCCGGGGGCCCGCGCTCCAGTTGTTCTTTCTACACGCGAGCGGCTCTGCCGAAAAACTTGTAGCAAATGGGTAATTTGATTACAGCCACTATAGGCCAACTGCCTCAGCGGCCTTCCCCCACGCGTCTGGCTGGGGGCAGAGAAACCATCTCCAAGGAATAATCAAATCAAGGCGAAGTGTGGAAAAACCCCTCCTGATTTCCAGGCGACACAAATAGAATTAGAGCCTCCCGGTTGCTTTCTCTACACCCCCCCCCCGCCCCCCCCGCCCTCCCCTCTCGCTTCTTTCTTTTTTTCCCCTTCCCAAAGAGCCCCTTTGTCTGGCCACCGGCTCCCGCGGGGCGCTCTGGGCTGCGCGGCCGCGCAGGGGTGCGCGGGGTGGGCGCCTGCCAGCGGGAGCCGGGCAGGGACGTGCCGCTGTGCGAGAGCCGCTTTTCTTCCCTTCTTCCCCATTCAGAGAGGGCCGGGGGTAGCCGGAGGAATGCTCGGAGGCAAACGGGGAACAGCGCGCCTTTGTGCGGCCGCCGCCGGCCATGGGAAAGCGGCTCCGGGCCCCCCGCCCCGCGTGTTTCTGCGGGGTTCGCGCGGCCACCCGCAGCTGCGGGGAGCGCTGAGCCCGGCCCGGGGCTTTCCGTGCCCCACCCCAGCGTCCCACGGCAGCACCGCGGGCACAGCCGAGCCGCGAGGGGACGGGGCGGGGGGGCATCCGCTGTGGTGGCCCCTGCGCGGAGTACAGGGACGCGGCCGCATCCCCAGGCAGCGCGGGGGCACTGCGCGGCGCATCCCCGGCGGCCGCGCGGGGCGGGGGAGATGCGCGGTTATTTTCAGAGCCGAAACTGTGATGTTTTTCTCTCTTTTCCTCCCGCAGGCTGGGCCGTGGCGTTCATGCGGCCGCCAGCAGAGGGATCTGCGCTTTGCTTTTTTCCCCCCTCGCTGCTGCGGCGGCGGCAACATCTGCTGGGAGCAGGAGCCGGGCGCTCGAGCAGACGCACAGATGTAGAAGTGACATCTGCTTGTGACAAAGGAGCAGGAATTAGATTAGGCGGGGAGGCCTTTCTGCCATTAAAGGAAAAAAAAAAAAAAAAGCGAAATGCTAGCTGTAAGCTGTGCAAGCAGGGGAAGAGGACGTGAAAGGCAGAAGTGCTCAGTGGGCAGCTGCTGGGACAGCCGGGGCAGCACAGGTCCTGGGAGCTGGAGAGCCCTCAGAGAAGGCTCTGCTTCTCCGCTTAGAAGCAGAGCTGCGGCTGAGTCACAGATTTCTGCCATTGCAGCTAGGGACTACTGGAAGCCGGGCACTGCTGTGCCTCCACCACCCTCCGTGGTGCCTTCCGCGGCTGCGGCCACGCTCCTCACATCGGCCCCTAGCGGGGTCTGGAGCCAGATGCTGCTTTTCTTTGTTTTCCCGATGGAATAGACGTAGCGATTCTCCCTGTATTTATTTGGGTTAAACCCAGAAACTAGAAGGCCTGTCTCGCCTTATGAACTGCCCTCTCTTGGTCCCGTAAAAAGAAAAAATAACAATACCACAGCCTTAAGTTTGTGCACTTTTGTGAAATCAGAAACATGCAGCAAAGTTACGCTTGTCTACTCAGCTGTGCCCAGGAGAGCCTCCACCTGCATCACCGCACAGTGCCCAGCAGCAACACTGCCCCACGTATTGCAGGTCGTGTGGCCTTTCCCTTCTATTCTGGAAGCAATGCTTTTCCCAGTTATTTATGTACTGATATTTAGTGTCACATCTTTTTTTAAACCCTAGGGCTTCTTTAACCAAGAATACTTCCTGCCCCTTGCAGAGCAGCACACAGAAGAAAGAGCAGGACTGCATTCCATTTCAAGCTGTAGGAACAGTTTGCAGCTTTGCAAAGATAGAGAGTGTGATGTGCTGTGCACTGGGAGCAGCATGTTATAGGCCTCAAAGCTCAATGAAGTTGGTCAAAACCTCCAGGACCTTTAAAAGATGATAATTTCAAAGGAGTTTAGCTTGGACTCTTGATGTTGAAGAGCCTGCTGGGCTGTGAGCCTGCTTGTACAAATCAATCCTTAAGGTATGGAGTGTGACACCTTTGTCAGTAATGGGGCTGAGAACTAGAAGGGTGGATCACAGAGGTTGAGAAGCCCCTCATAACATGCATAGAGTATGGTGAAGGGGGAGAAAATGAGGTGAAAAGAGCTAAAAAAAGAATTGAAGAAATCCTATCAGTAGGAAAAAATACTTTCTGTCTTTATCATGGCCAGAAAGTGCCAATCCATGTATTTTTTGCAGGTGCAGAAGCATGTTGACATTAATAACTCACACATAAGAGTCTATATCATGTACAATTGCAGATATATATTTGTCTTGTTTCATAAAAAAAAAGCATGTGTATGAGTTTAAAAAACTCAAGGTTTTGGTATTCTCTGGTATTTAGTATTTTGGTATTTGCATCCTAAGGTGATGGTTGCTGGCTCCAGTTCCATGCTGGCCTTTAACCTGTGGGCAGCTGGGCAGATCCACCAGGGGAAGGGCACTTCTCTGTGCACTTCTTCTGTTCTTTCTCTAAGCAATCATCTCTGGCCACCACCAGACCTATGGCCTGACCCAATTACGGCAATTTTATGTTTCTATGCCTGTTTGTGTCAATGACTCCAACGAGGTTGAATGAGGCAGTAAGAAAGATGGAAAGGTACGTTCTTCCCGCAGCAAGATAATGATTTCAAGTCAAGAGGTCACAGGAACGTTAAAGAGGCCTCTTTTCTCAGAATAGGCGGCCAGTGATAAGGAGGCATGGGGTGCAGTTCTGAATTCCTTCCCGTAAAGACATGCTGCCTCCAGGCGAGGTACTCCCATCTCTGCTCAAAGAAAGGGCTGGCAGCAGGCAGTGCTGCTCTGCTAACCACAGCCCTCTCTTGGCTCTGCTGAGGCACATAGCAGCTCCTGAGGGGTCTGTAGGGGTCTGTAAGAGTCTAGAAGGCAAGATGTATGAGGAGCAGCTGAGGTCCCTTGATTTGTTCAGCCCAGAGCAGAGGAGGCTGAGGGGAGGCCTCATGGTGACTGAAAGCTCCTCACAGTGAGTGAAGGGGCAGTGCCGATATCTGCTCCCTGCTGACAGGGCCTGAAAAAATGGCACAGAGCTGTGTCAGGGGAGGGTCAGGTTGGGTGTTAAGGAAAAGTTCTTCTCTAGAGGGTTGTGGGCACAGAACAGGCTGCCCAGGGCAGTGGTCATGACCTCAAGCTCCTGGAGTTCAAGGAGTGTTTGGACAACACTCTCAGACATAAGGTTTGATTTTTGGTGTGTTCCCCGTGGAACCAGGAGTTGGACTCAATCATTCTTGTGGGTCCCTTCCACCTTCGGATATTCTATGATTCCTGAATGAAACTGCAGCATGCCCTACCCTGTTCTGCTCACAAGAGCAAGAAGTCAAAGCAATACCATGTGAGTGAAAAACTGATAGCAATTAGCCAGTCTTTAATGGTGGGCAAGAAGCACCTGGTCAATGGGCTGGGACCTTCTTGGGGGCTCAGGTGTGGATAGTTTGCTCATTGTTAAAGGAAGAGCTGTGCACCTACTGCTAGCTTTTGGTACCTCTCAGTCCTGGTGTTAGTGCTACGTGTAGGTGATAAGCTGGGTTGTCTGGTAGCTGCTCCTGTCTTGGTTGGCCTTGCTCTATGGCTCTTTGCTTTGTTTGCAGCACACCTTTTATTTCCCTAAGGCAGCCTACCAGAGCCTGGCTGTACTTACTCTACTATTTCTTAAGTACCACTCTCATTTGCAAGTAGTCTGTGATGGATGGTCCCAAGCTCCTAGGAACAAGCAACATAACACTGGCAGCTGCTCGCTTTTAGCCTCCCAGTAAAAAATATTCCAATCAATCAATTGAATTACTATCATCCAGCCCCATGTGCTAACTTGGGGAGTACAACAATGCCTACCTGCTAATCACATATGACAGTCTCTTGACTTCAGTGCAATCAAAATGAAATTACAGGCTCAAGTTGGCTTCCATATGGTCCCTTTTTGCTAAGGACGTGTGAGAAGGGTGCTGGTAGGACTCTTGGGTCCCGATGGCTGAGCCCAGACCTGCTCTGTCAGGGCTTCAGAAAATGAGGGATAGTGCCTGGTGAGTGCTGGCTGAGGAGAAACAGCAGTAGAGAAGCAACAGGATGCAGTGCTGAACCTGAATGAAAAGCAGTAGATGTAAGATGTGAAGCATCTTTTTTATGCTGACCGCATATCTTTGTTAAGCTGATTATGCTTGATATGAAGGGTCCTTAAATTAAGGGTAAATTATCTTTTTGCGTTAATAGAGAATGTGAATGGATATTACCTTTAAATGGAAACAAGACTGCAGATTTTACTGAAACATTTTATGCAATCCATGGTTAAGCTGCTCTTGGAAAATGTGGGTTTATGTGTGTGCTCTGGGACCTTGTGTTGTGCCATTAAGTAAAATAATTGCCTATATTCCGACAGGCGCTGAAAGGATTGGCACTGGGTCAGTTCTTAAAAGTTTATTTGCAATCTGTAGGAAGACATTTTTTTTTCGTAATGCATTTATAGGCATTGTTCTAGTTAATACTCATGTAAATAGCACATTAATTGAGTTTTCAGATTCTGTAGTTGTATACTGCAATATGCTGATATCTTCAAAAGTAAAGAAAGTGATGTGCAAAGCTGGGTAGATGGTAGGACATAGAGTAATATACACTACGTTCATACGCAGTCCATCAGGAGAACCAGGCAGGAGATGGCAGAGCCCTGGCAAACTCGCAGTGTAATTTAAATTGCTTTGGATCATCCACTGGGGTTTGTCCCCTGCCCCAGTGAAATTTTTACCCAGTAATTGGATTGCAGATGTGTGTGTGGAGTAGCAACGAGATGCTTCTTCTATGTAACATAAACTCATCAGTTATCCTTGCTTTTATTTCTTCCATTATTACAGTGCTGCTTTAGAAGACTGCTGCTTATGGGAAGGAACTGACAAAGTCAGATGAGCCTGAAGTTCTCAGGGCTCATTTATTTTCCTGCATGTGGGCTCCATCCAGAAGTGTACAAGAAAGTGGCATTTGAGATTGAAGGTAAAGGTTGAGTTGGTATTGACCTGTCCCACGCAGTGACTGGATCCATCCACCTTACTTAAGCTCCTTGGTAGTCTTCAGTATTAACTGTAACTTCACTTGGGGAAGAAGGGCCATAGATCTGTCACGCCAGTGGAAGACATGGGAGCCTCCTGCGGTAATCCAGTGCCCAGTTATGGTTCCAACTGGATTTTGAGGTTGTGAACCACTTTCTTGTCTTGGCAGACGATGGAACACATATCTCACCTGAGGAATGTGCCAATCTCTGCCTGTTCCTGGGGTCCCGTGGCTTCTGCAGGAAAACTGGGATGGCTGGTTTGGGGATAAATCTGGGATGGGCCCAATAGCAGATAATTTTAACACAATCCCCAGACACACTGCGTTTTCTTCTTCAGGCTTTCCACACCAATAAGATCCATGTTTGCTCTGACTAAATCAGTGGAAGTGTTGTCTTGATCTGAAACTGTGTTGGTTCTGGGGGTATGTGTATATAGATGGGAAAGGGAATCTCTTTGTGGGTGTCTGCAGCAAAGATGGATCATTATCTCTGAGCACTGGGTAGATTGCAAGCTGATAACCAACAGGAGAAATGAAAAAAATGGTATAGGCTGAAACTTTTGGGTAACGTTGTTAGAAACAGAGATTTAGTAGGAAGGACTACAGCAGCAGTGCTGAGAAAATGAAAGGCTGTTTGAGTGTCATCTTGTATGACTGTCTAGTGGGGGAGGAGAGCTGGGGTTGTGGAATCCATGTGATTTTTGGCATCTGGGCACAGAAACTGCTAAAGCAAGAATTGTTTAAAAGAAACTTTATTGTTTACATACTCTAGAGAAACTCACTAGTAGGTTGTTATTCCAGCAGTCTTTGTCAGGTCTTGAGCAACCACACTGAGAATGGGAATGAGATTTTGAGGGACTCTTGCTCCTAAATGGCATAACCACTTTTTCTGCCCAGACTCTATGTTTAAGATATTTAGTATATTTCTAGACAACAGACAGCATCAGGAAGACACCATTACGTCAAAGAAGGAAAGAGATTTTTGTGTAGAACATCTGAATCCAGTCTTACCAGTGAAAATAGTTAGGCATTGGTATATATATATTTCACTCAGAAAAATCCCACTTGTCAACAGATCACAGAAAAGTCATATTAGTATTGATGTGAAATCAAATGGTCATGCTTGGATCAATACCTTATAATATTATTATGATGTTTGGGGAATATGGAATGCAAATTAGCTGTGATTGAAATAGCATTTTCCTCTTACATTTTAAATTGTAAATATTCTGTGTTTTGCACATTGTTAAATCATACAAACACACTCACATGCATATAACACATCTAACAGGATATCATGGCCAACGAATTATACCATGGAGCAGCTGTGAGTTGTCTGTAACACTGTGAAAATTGCAGAGAAAATGATGAGGCCAAGGGGAATTTTCCTGGAGAAAGCCTTGGTAACTACTGAATGAGGGTCTTTGTTTTTGACCCGATGAAAAATTTTGGCAAGATAAAGCAATTAGAATCCTGGGATAAGCAAAATTTTTTGTTCCCCCTCATTCCATATAATGCAGAGCCTTTATATTACATGGAGATAGAAAACTTATCTCTCAGGATTATTTCCCTGTTTATGCTAACCCTAAAAATTATTTAATTGTAATGACAGAATATTCTTTTAAACTCCTTACTAGTCACAGTTTTGACACTTTCCTTCTTATTTGTTATGCTAATGTAAGATTGCTATTGAATACATAATTGTGGAGTAAAGTGCTATAAAGTCTTCTGTCTCAGGTTTTTCCTTTTGGTCTGAATGATTACAGAATATTTTTGCCATCAAGATAACTTCTTCATATAAATTAATTACATAAATGGAATATTACCTATGTATTTCACATTATTCAGTTTGATGAACTTATGAACTAGAGATGTTTTTACTGGGCACAAAGAGACCTTGTATTGCCCCTACACAGTGAGCCCAGTGACAAATAGCAGCATCTTCTGTTATTACATATCTCATCTTTTTCAGTGCTAGTGGGATGGTAGAAGAAGCTGCAAGAGAAAACAGGCTCCTAGGAGGCATTCAGAGCCAGAGTTTGGGAGTAAGAATTAGCACCTTTTAATTGCCAATGACTATGTTGTTGGTGAAATGGAAAAACACATGGGCGAAGTTGTTCGTTAAGAAGTTAAGTACAACTTAAGTCAGAAGTAAGGTAAGCAGGAGACAGCAGTGTGCTCAAACGCTTCCTGGAAAATGTGTGTGCAGAGAGAAGGAGGCAAGGAGACAGCAGAGGACAGAACAAAAGACAAGCTGTGATGCCTGAGGAGGAAACGTTTTTGGAAACACCAACTCCCTCTCATACAAGAGCTTAAAATCCAAATGCTCCCTTCTCCCTGTAGGTGCTTAAGAGGTTGGGATATTTACTGTAGAAATGAGATGCTGGGATGGATTTCATGGTGACAATGTCCCTTCTTCCCATGGCAGGAGCTCTGAACTGATTTCTCTTTCACAGCCTCACGCACACACACAAAAATCTAATGTAGACCACTCCTGCCTTTCTGAGGAACCATAGAGAAGAGGGCTGTCACTCTCCTCCATGCTCCTGAGTTCTGCAGTCCTTGTTGTACCTGGCCTTTGTGCAGACCTCAAATGTTTTTTCTTCTTTTCATGTCTGTGTAACTCTGTATTGCCGGGCACAGCTGAGAATCCTTGACATGTATGGCTACATGTCAAAGGTTCTTCTATGCTTCATATAAAATATGATACTCTGTAAGAATAAATGGCAATGTACTGTATTTGCATCTTATCAGCTACTTCTGACTTGAGGTTGTAATAATGGAAGTTTTATGATGCAAATTGCTACATGCAGGTTCCACAGAAAATCAATTGCTAGATATTTTAACATCTTGTTTAAAATAAAAAATATTTCAGAAAGGTTATAACACTGCCAAGGAGCTACTTTTTAAAGTGGGCTAAAAATGACTAGTTTTATATGAAAGCCAAGTGTCTATGTGTTTGGGTTGACTACTGAAGAGCTAACCACGTGAAACATTGTGTTGCCCCAAAGTGAGACTTTTTTCTTAGCCTGAAATTAAACTCAATTTCAAGTTAATTTTTGCAATAACTAGGCAGAAATCTGGACTGATAGGGTATATGGCCAGTTTCAACCAAGCATAGATTGAATGTGTCTAATAAACAGACCAGAATACTGGGCTCTGACCAAATATTAGGTTTTAATAATATTGTACACTTCTGAATGGAGAGGCAGAGTTCTTCAGAAAATTGCAAGTCACACGCTGCTGAAGACAAGCTGTGATTTCTTGGATGCATTAATGTACTCTCAGGTAGGGAAGCACACAAAATAAATTACTTAACTTGATTTGTGCTTCTTCAAGAATGATACAACCTAGCTAAGCATCCATTTACTTTCATTGCCTTCCAGGTAAGAAGCTCTTGTAATCTTCTCAGATCTAAAGGCACCTGAGAAAACACCTTTGGAAAGCTTAGTTCTGGAAGTTATGCTCTCTTAGATACTCGCAGTCTCTGTAGTGTGATAATAATTAGCAAATGCTAATGAGCATGATATGGGAGAGAAGCAAGGAAGCTGTAGTAGATATCTAAAATGCTGACCTTGTGTATAGATTTCTGCAGGAATTACATAGATGGGATCTCCACACTGCAGGTCTTCTCTGGTGACATGATTTCACTCTCTATTACATTCCTATAAGGCAAACAAATGTAATGAATCCTCAGTGGTGATAAATGATACAGATGAAGTTTCACCATGTCTGACAACAGCTGGAAGGCTGTGAGTCAATGCTACTTTGCCCACGAGCTGTGAAATGGCTATTTCCATAATATCACTGCACTAACTGTTCCTCCTATAAGTTGCTCTAATGACAATAGATCCCTATAAGCCAGGGATAGCCAGTAATGAAGAATAAATAGCTTTTTGATGGAGGGACAGACTGGGGTTACTAACTGCAGCCTCAATGGTTGGAACTGGGCATCATTGATAATACTGCCTAAATTTAATTACTTCGTTTTGTGACGCACAGTATCCCCCTTGTCTTAGCCTAATTGTTTTGACTTGCTATTGTGGGGAGAACAGTTTGTGCCTGGAAAGAAAAAGAAGGTGATCTTGAAGTTATAAAAGAATGTGAATGTCTTCTGTTATTCATAGCAGAATATAAGTATTTCAGACCATACAGCATCTTTCTGATATTTGAAGCACTCACGACATAATCATTGTATTCCCTGAGCTCACTTGCAAGGGAGATTGTCCAGCAGTTGCACCAGATAATCTAATAGCTGGGTCAGAAAAGCCTTTTGTTATTTATGTCGGAAGATGAATATGTTTATGTGCAGTTTTAAAGCGTGAGCTCCAAGCCGAGTTGTGAAACCATGAGAGTAGAAAGCTGAGTCCAGTTCATAAAAGCAATTTGACGCAGCAGTGTAAAGCAGTGTTTTCCTTATTATCTCTAGAAGAAAGTAATTGTACCAAACAAGGAATTGAATATTTTGAATCCACACAAAGAATTAATTTGTTTACCACAACAGGTATCTTCTGTTAAATATTTTTCATATTTTTATTCTAAATTAGGCTGGTCTGGGATTTAGACAAATATATTACTTCATTTTCCCTTTTGTTTCATTAGGTTGACTCTATTTTTTGTGAAGGAGAGATGTCAGATTTATTGTAAGCTAGTTTTAACATCAGAAGGTTTAAGTTAGAGTTAAATTTATGAATAAGCAGCTTTTATTTCCATTTTAAATTCCCTTATTTACTGTTGTTGCCATCGCTGTTACCATTATTATGGCATCCATAAGGCTACAGAATGTGACATTTTACAGATAGGCTTCCTAGTGGCTTTTTGAATTTCTGTTTAACTAAAATCTTTCCTACTTCATTCAGCTACCCTTACAATTTACATTAGACAACACTCCATCAATAAAACCATCAAAATGATCTACTACGTTGTAGACAAAAGTTATTGTGTCAACTTGACACTAATCAGTTAATTCCAGTAAACCTTCAGATAAACAAAAGCTTGTTGTCTATTACTGATGTGTGTGATTAGCCCCCTGTATGTCCTATAGCTATGCACATCTATAGAGATGTATCTGGCAGACACTTGGCCCGAGGGCTCTATATGTAAACCAGGACAGGATCTATAGTTAATGATGTTGACCCTGACTCCCTCAACAGAGATTGGATTCAGTCCTCATAATATCCCGACAGCTGATATGTATACTGTGCTAATAATATTATCAATTACTTATGCTACTGTGATTCCCACTGTTTAAAGCTGATAAAAGGTTCTTTCACATTTCTTTTTCCTACATCCCTACTATCTAACTGGATGTGTTTCACTTGGGACTTTTTTTAGTTTACTTTTTGTTTTGAAGCTCCGTAACTATGGCTGAGGTAACGGGAAATAGCTGAAAGTGAAATGACCACGTTCTATATTCCGAATAACATGCTATTTTTTTTCTCTCTTCCATTTCCTCTAATCCAGCAAAGATGAACTAAGCGTTTATTTACACTCTGTGCTGTGAGTCTGTAAGGGCTGCCAAACAACCAAAAATGGGAGAGGTCTCCAGGTGCAGCCACTCAAATGGACAAGCTTCTGAATCCTGGTGTTGTCCAAGTGCCAGGCCTGTAGCTGGGGCACCCAAAAGCCAGAACTCTGAAGTCTGCAGTGGCTTCCAAAAGCTTTGCTAAAATAATCACATACTTCTCCTCCTGAGCTTCTCTGCCACTGCAGAATGCCTAGTAAGTCAAATGGGTGGCAGAAATGGATTTTGTGTATTTTTGCCCATAGTGAAGATTAGAGATGTTTGACCATGGTTAAGCCTAAATTTTATGGAAACCCCTGACTGTGCTATGAACAGCACAATGCTGCTCTTGAAGTACCTTTTCCTGTAATCATACTAATTCTTTTTTTTTTTTTTTTCCTATGCTAGAGCAGGTAGTATGGGGCATTAGCCACAGCTGTGAATTCTGCACAGTGCATGTGTGCACCTAACAGCCCCCAGCCTGCGTGTTCACTGGGAGAGGAACCTGCCTTTTCTTAATGCCTTACAGAGCAGCAAGCACATACAGGAGCGAGAACTGCAGCACAAAGGAAGGGTTTGTGCTGGCACAGCCCTGTCCATCCCCTCTGCTTGCACGCTGCTGGCCCCAGTCCCTGTGCTATGCCCCGACCTCCAGGAAGCTGAGCAGGAGGGCTGGGCTCTGCCTCACGCACCACGCAGTGCTGGTTGAAATGATGACAGGGACCACTGTTAAAAATTAAATTCTGCCTTATTTTTTGTGCAGTTCTTGTGAGCCACATTCGCGAATAGTAGTGAGAGATTTAATGATCGCATATTTTTTATCTTATTTCACTTCGGTCGATGCCAATTTTTTTCTGTTACTGTCGACTTAGAGCTCAAAGTAATTTAGTAATTGATTCTAAGCACGGCAGCTCGCCAATGGCAGCTATCCATTCAGGGGAATATCTCTGCTAATTTTATCCATCAGAATGAGATTACCATGCTAATCTCTCCCAGCCCCGGTACCTTGGTCAGCTGGGACACACTGATGCAAACGATGTTATTAAACACAAACCCTTCACTCGGGACAGGAGAGAAATGAAAGCAGGGAGATGAGCGCATCGGGATCCGCTGCAAGGATTGCTGAGACTGAGCTGGCATTGTTTGCTGTGTCCTCTTCATCACCCCCGAGCTCTTGCGTGTGCAGCGCTCATTTTTTTTTTTGAAGCAATCTATGGTTGCTTGCTTGTTTGTATCCAATTTTTTTTCCCTCGGAAAGATTTGGCTGCCTTCACAGATTGTCAGATTGCAAGGGGCAGCAGCCATGGCTCTTGTAACAGAACCTTTTTCTCTGCAATTCTCTATTTTCAGCCTGTGCCTATTAGTAAGGTCCATCAGCGTTTTAGATCTCTTTTCTCTTAGGTCAGAAGGGCTGCACTGTGTGTGGCTGTGCTGAGTGGCAGTGCCGCACTGCCCTTTCTCTTCACCATAGATGCTTTGAGAGCACCTTCTGCTCTCAGCCAGGGAGGAGAAAAGGAGCCTTCAGCTGAGGACTGTAATCTGCTGCTTTTTCTGCTGCAGAGTCCTGCTTTGGAGTGCATCCATCTGCCTGGTAACTCCATATTGTAACAGGCAGAGATCTCTGGCACAGGTCCTGCAGAGCACTAAAGCATTTGCTGGAGGTGCGGGGGCCGTGCTGAGCTACAGCTGCAGCCCCTCTGTGGCATAATGGGACCTGCTGACGGCGGGGCCTCTCCTGCCTCTGCTTGAGCTCAGATCCACTTTCAATCAATAAGAACCCATTTAAAAACAGGCAAAATCTGACCCAGCTGTAATGTAGATCAGCTCCAGCCAAAGTGCAGGCTGCTCTGCAAGGCTGTTGAGAAAATTACACAGGAAGACTGCTGTCTGTTTTTGTGACACGTTTCACTGATTCTTAGAGTTTGGTTTGATTTATTAATAATTGCTCATGGTTTTTCTTCAGGAAGGAAAGCAGGACTTTTCTCTGAGTCATGCCTGATCTGGAACCTACAAGGTTCTCACCTGCTCCTCTGCAGCTCCTCAACTCTGTGCTTAGGGGAGCTGAACAGCAGAACTCCTTTTCTTGTCCTAACACGTCATCCCATTGCACAAACCGCTATGAATGACAGAAAGCAATTTGTTTAATTGCATTGCATTTTTAATATAAAGCCACAACAGAACTGTGTATAACACATTAATTTGTTTTCTGCCATTTATTTTTCTTTAATTCTATTTTATTTTTCATTTGTTTAATTTTTTTCAATTCTTCTGGAGTCAGCTTTAAGACAAAGTAGAAAATGAAGGTATGCTTTCAGAAGGTCAGAAAATAGAAGGTACAGATATTTACACAGGAGACTAAATCAGTCTAAACAAATGTACAGAATGCGGCTAGAAGAGCATTTTCTGGTTTGCACTGGAACCCCCCAAAAAAAGAAAATGATCTCAAAATACTCAATTCAAAGGTAAAATATTCAAACAGAGATTGCCCGCAGAAGCACTGCACTCCCAAGAGTTACTTTCTGAAGGTTTAAATTCTCAAGGGCAAAGCAGGAGAAACACTTGTGGGAGGTGTGTGTCACCGTCTACTTTTATCAAGCCAATATTTTTGATAGACACATATCTTGTGTTGGCAGTTTAGAGAGTTCACCAAACACCCAGTTTTTGAGAAAAGCTCGGACTTGGAAATTTGCTTAGAATCCCAGCATTCGGGGCAGTGAGGCCAGAGGTTAGAGGGGCCAGGGGATGCTTCCAGCTCTCCTCCCAGCTGGGGCACCACATCCTGAGTATTGCTGGGCAGCAATGTCAGCACGAAGGTGAGCAGGAGCCTGTTGAGAATGGGGAGGGGAGGGAGGAGCTCACTGGTTTCTGACAAGCAGCTCAGAGCCTGCTTCTGTCACCTTTCCAAATGCCTTCTGAAACTTCCTTATTTCCCTGAAATGCCAAACAGGAGAACAGACAGAAAGCTTGACTTTAATGGTACAGGCTCATGCACAGTCCTAAGCATAGCTTTTGAAGCTTAAACTGAATTTTAGGAATTAGTTTTGGCTGCTCTTTTTTGAGCAGGAGTTCAGTGAAAGACAAGTTTCAAGGCAAACTTAGGACAAGCAGACTTAGTATTTTCCACATGGAAAACAGTTCATTTGCTTCTACTGAACTGGTAGCATTTGCTATTGGGCTTTCAGGTGTGTTTACTCACATGGCTATGTCCATCACAGCAGACTCTGGTGGCCTGTTGGATTTTTTCCCCCCTATTCTCATCTCTGAACAGCATTACTGTATGCCAGTTCCATGATCTGAAAAGTGCTCTTCCTAATTAAAAAAGTGCAGTTCCTAATTAAAAAAGTGCAGTCCCTAATTCTTGCCTCAAGCCTGTCAGTGTCCAAGAGGTACGTGGACAATGCGCTTATGAATGTGCTGTAACTTCTGCTTAGCCCTGAAGTGGTCGGGCAGTTGGACTGGATGATCTTTGAAGGTCTCTTCCATCTGAAATTTTCTATTCCATTCCAGTCAGGAAGCCTGATTTTTCTTGAGAGCTGATCTTTACAGCAAAAAACATTTCCCTGTTATCTCCCCAGTCTGTCCTTGGCTTGCCCATTACCCATCCCCTTTAATGGGCTCTCTGTGTCCAGCTTCAGACAAGATTCTTCCTTTCTGTGTCCGTATGTTTGTGGTGCCACGCTATTATATGTAGCAAGAAGCAGGAATTATAGAAATGCCATATAAATTGGATGGGTTTCAGTTATTCCCTGGCACTGCACACAGAGTGCATGTGCATCTAAATATACTCAAGGAAGACACAAAACCAGTCTGTGCCTGTCTCTGCATCACCTTCTGAAAAATTAATCCTCAGAGGATCCTGCTGCTTCCAGTCTCATATTCTGCTGCATAAAAACCTACAGAGGACCCAGGCCAAAATCTACTGGGGGGCAGTCACTGCTGTACCATTCATTTGTTCACTGCAGGATGAAAAGAACAGCAGGAGGAAGATGAGATTTTTTTTTTTCCTGTGGTAATAAAAAAAGAATATTAGAGTTGCTGCTGTGCAAAGAAAAAATAGCACTGAAAGAGGGATGATGCTGATACCATGGTGCAGAGGATGATATGAATCTACTGAGGGATGGGTATGCCTGTAGGTAGGGTTTGGCTGCTCCTTTCCCTCTTTGTATGCATGTCCCCTTATGCCATCCTGTGGGTCGATGTGACACTGATCCATGCAGGGCAGCTTCCAGCTCAGTGCAGGCCCACAGTGCCACCATGGGTGCCATCCCCACCATCAAGATGGGATTCCTTGCTATCGCTCTAGCAAACACGACTTCCCACATGGCAAGGAACAGGAGAAAACCCCAAGCAGCAGCCCGTTTTTTTCACACCCCTGATGTGAAGCAACATGGAAGAACATTCATGACGATGGTAGTACAGTGGTTGATTTTCAGTAAGGCCCGAGCTTAGCTTACCTCAAGATCTGTGTGCATCCACTGATAACCCCATTATGAAATGCAAGAGTCCTAATGCAATTGTGTCAAGGAAGATTTACTTGTTAAAGGGAAAACGACTTTCACATAAATAATTTACTACAACAGAAAAATAATCCTCTGTGCTATCATCCTTACATTGAAACTAATCGAATGGAGTTATTTTTAAATTGCTTGGAAGTGTATTGCTCTCGTTTCATTGTCAATAAATATGCCCTATTTCAGCACTGCACTTCACTCAATGCATCTGAATTTTCAAGAGGGGCAGGAATTGATCAGCATTTTAAAAAAATGCAGAAAAATTCCTTCAAAAAACTTGTGTGCTGTAAAATTCACAACTCCTTTAATAACCTGAAAATGGGCCACATTTCCTGTATTGATTCAGGTCCAGCTTCTGCTTTGTGATTTAAGTTTTGCCACTCATCTTGGTGGGAACAGATCTTTAACCCTCTGCTGGAATGGATTCTGTCTAAATCCAGAAAAAAATAGGAGAATTTAACCTCAACAACCAGCACTCGGTATTTCCACAGAGGAAGGAACAGCCTTATATGACTTCTCAGTCTAAAAGAAAATAGAAATAGAAAGATTCAATTACTGGGAATTCTTTTTCTTCTCCTTTCCTTTCCCTTTCTTTCTTTCTTTTTTCCTTTCCATGTGTTTGTGCGTTTGTGTTGCTGTTTTCTTTAACTTTTCATCCATTTCACCAAATTAACTAGCAAGGACTACTAACAGTCACACTTTCATTTTTAAATATCACATTCCCTTGAATGTATGTCAGACCAAGTAAGGTCTTCAGTTAATCTAAGCAATATTTTCTGATACTATGTATGCCCAGGTTAATTTTCTTTCTGATTTTCCTTTCTACTCCATGACCTGGTTATTAAACCACTCCGGTTCTCCCCTAACACTGTTGTCTCCTGTGGAGGCTGCAGTTGCTTGGAGGTTAAATCAGCATCTAGCCCTCTTGTCAGATTCCTGCTGGGCTGCTTGGCATCCCCGTCCTGCCTCAGCCTCTTGGTGCGTCAGCCAAGCAGGGGGTCAGACTGTGATTCCACCGAGCAGCCTCAAGTCCAGCAACCAGAGATACAGGGGCCAGAGGTATGAGCTGAGGAGCCGCAGGTGATGCCAAGATGAAGCCTACACACATGTGTTCTTAAAATTAATCGCTAGAAATAATCACCATTTTTGCTTAAATAAAAGTTCTAGATAAACTGTTGTCCTTTTTAAAGAAGACAAGTCTTCTTTATCATTTTCATTCTTCATTTTTTAATAAAAGTGGTGAAGTGAGTAGTTTCGGTTTCTGAAAGCTGACATTTTTCATTAAAAAATATACACAGACATGGAGAAATCATGGGTGGCCGGGTGAGTATTTTGATTGAAAAGCCTCTTTTTAATGACAGTGGTTTGCTTTATTGGAAAATGCTCACAGAAAAAAAATGCTTGCTGTTAACTTGAAATCTCCCTGAAAGACTGATCTGATTTTATTTAGCAGGTGTTTAGTTCCAAAGATTCAGCAATAAGTGCATGTCCTAGCATAAACATTTTGGGACAGTCATGCATATTCAGTGACTGTAAAAGGGCAGCAAACCCAGGTTTGTGTGGGGACTGTGGGATATTAGATGTGTCAGCACAAGAAGAGTCCTTGCCTCTTAGGTCTATTCTCACCAACTCTTTATGTAAGCCCTCCAGATCTTTTACAGATAGCTGTGTTTTCCCTAAGTATGGAGGACTGCTGGTTTAACCCTTATGTGATATACTTCAGCTGGCATAACTTGTAGATGTAAACAGGATAATTCAGTTTAAGTGGAAGTCCCAGAAAGGCGCCTGAGAAATCATATCATCTCCTGTAGCACCTGAATGTCACCACTTCAGAGGATGTCACCTTCAAGAAGTCAACTCGGTGTCTCTTCTTGTCCCATTATGTCACGGCTTGGATCCCCACACTGTTAAAACTGACTTTTTGCTAATTTCCATGAGTAATCTAATAAATGTACAGGAGTCAGCGTGGAACAGTCCTATTCACAGCTGGTTATTTTGTGTTTCTGTAATTAGCATTGCACGCGCAGTTATGGCTGTCGATACTTTTATGCTGAACATACCTAACAACTTGCTTGCTCTGACAGGGTAAGATCACAGAATCAGAGAATAATAGAATATGCCAGGTTGGAAGGGACCCGCAGGGATCATTGAGTCCGACTCCAGGCTTCACATAGCACCACCCAAAATTCAAACTATGTCTGAGAGCACTTCCCAAATGCTCTTTGAACTCTGGCAGCTCTGGGCCGTGCCCACTGCACTGGGGAGCCTGTTCCATGCCCACCACCCTCTGGTGAAGAACCTTTCCCTAACACCTAACCCTGACACGGCTCCATGCCATTCTCTTGTGCCCTGCTGTAGTCCCTGTGAGGAGCTGTAGGCCGCCATGAGACCTCCCCTCAGCCTCCTCTACTCTGGGCTGAAAAAATCAAGGGACCTCAGCTGCTTTTCATACATCTTGCCTCGAGAATCTGCTAGACATCACTTTTTTTCAGTGAGAGCCATCATTTGGACTTCTTGTTTTGACAGTCTTATGTTCATGCCATATGTGGAAATATTTATTTTTGAGCCTGTTGCCAATCAAACTCGGCTGAAATCAGCTGAGGGGCTTAGAAGTTATTACAAAGAGAATAAAGAGGGGCCCAGACAGACACACAAACAGCTTGATTGTAACAAGCTTCATTTCCTTAGGAAGCCAGGCAAAAAAATTACTCCTCCACAGGGTCCAATTTTGCACGGACAGAGATACCAGAACACTAATACATAAAAATTACAACTAGCGTAGAGGCTCTGCTGATGGACAGAAAAAATTCCAGCATGCTGTTCCAGACCAGTTGTCCCTCCTCCTCAGCATGCAGAAGGACAGCGTTATTAGTGTGTGCAGGAGCTGTCAGGGCAAAATATCTGCTGTAATGTGACCAGTTTGTCTACCACAGCTGCCGCAGTCTGTTTCTAACACTGCTGTAGCAAACCCAAGAAGAGCCAGTCCCGTGCATAGGTGATCTTACTGCATCATGAAAATGCTGTAATGCCAGCCAGGAGTCCTAGCATCCCATAGGATTGCAGGACTTGCCTTGCCCATAGCTATCTTCATCATATGCTTTCTGCAGTTCAGCTTCAAAAACTAGCCAATTCTGTTGAATAAAGTTATCTGCAGCAATTCTACTGAAACGTTTTGACAAAAATACATCAAATGATCTAAAAATACTTGACTTGCATTCTTGAATTAATCTGTGATGGTGTAAATGTGGTGATGACAGAACAGGCTGCCAGCAGCCAGGTTGTGTGTACTCTGCGGTCACCTTGTTCTGGATAGCACCCACAGCTCTGTGTGGGCTGCACACAATAGGATGCATTGTGGTTCTTCATGTCAGGCACTGCTTCCCAGCTACAGCAGAGTCCTCTTACTCACTTACAAGCAAATCTGATTTTTTAGAGCACCTAGGTCAAGGCATGGTTCCCAGATGCTCACTTCATGGCCGAGCAGCAGTGCTGTGCCACAGGTCTCCAGACGCTGCCTGCAGGGCTGTCCTGCCACGTCCATGATCCCTCCGTTTGTCTGGGCCATGACCACTTCTAATGCTGTATTCATCACAAAAACACTTTTTTTTTTTCTGGTTTTCATTCCTTGGGCAATGCATACTACTGCCTCTGGAGATGCCTCAGTGGGTCCTTAGCAGCAACATGTGCTGTGCTGTCACTGCTGTCCCCCAGTAAGCAAATCGCACATCTGCAGCAAACAGAAAAAGAAGGGTGCATCTACCTCTGGGAAGATAACCAGGAATGAGGAGGGCTTGCAGCACTGTTATGACATCAGTGCACTCCCTCCTGTCTAGCAGAATTACTCCCCGCGGCTGAGCGGTAATTTAACTCCAGGGCTTGTTCACCTCTTGGCCTGCTGCCCTGAAGATAATGGAGGTGGGCGTGGGTGGACACCACTGGGAGAGAGGACAGTGTCTCTGCAGCACTACACACTGCCTGGGGAGCTTCCAGAGGGCCCTCCTGCTTGCTGCTGGTCTGCCCAAACCAGAACTTGCAGGGGAGAGGTGAGTGACACAGATCCTGGTCCTGATCTTCAAAGCCACCCTGTCCCCTGAAGGGTATTTGGAAATGCAAAGTGTGCTTTTATATTTGCTGTAGCAGCACTATTTAAAGCACAAATGTGGCTTAGCTATTTGAATGCACACATTGAAAATACATTGGAATTATCAGCCTGCCATGGCTTTACTCCAGAATAAATGAAAAACTTCATCTTGACTCAGTACCGCTGGGGTATGTAAATGATGTTCTAGTCTGGAAGTGTTGTGCTGCTCTGACCATTGCTACAAGTTTCTCCATTAGTTCAGCCAGGGAGCTGGTACAAAAAGTCACCTCTGGGGTTGCTGACAATTCTGCTTCAAACACTTAAGAGTATTTTTAAAAAATACACGGTGTTGTGGCTTTTATTTGAGTCTTCTTTTACCTGCTGGAGTTTTCAAGAAGCACTGGGTTCATACAGCTGCTAATATGGAGGTTAAGACCTGGATGTTTCTTTGAAGAAGCTCCTCGGATCATGCTGGGTCCTTCAAAGGTGATGGGAATGAGCCCTACAGAGAGCTGCTGCCCTCGCTCCATCCCTCCCCAGGTCCCCCTGCTGTGGAGTGAAGTCTCCACGTGTGCCGCAGCCCATCCCCAGCCACTCCTTGTCTGTTCGTTTGATGGAGACTGTGACACCAGAAGTGTGAAATCTGTGGATCAGCCACAATTACGATGGCTGTCAGATGGATTGGGACAATGCACTGAAAATGTTACAAATCCCTAAAAAACCTGGTCTGAATCTCTGCAGGTTGGGCGTCTAGGGCTAGTAGTCTTGACCTCAATGCATGTGGTTCTCGGTTTCCATCCTAAAAATTGAACTAATTGTATCATCTATTTTTTTTTCATCTTTTTTTTTTTTTGTCATATGTGGCAAAGACAAATCCACATATAATTCCTAAAGCACTGAGATGCTGGGATGAAAGCTATGCAAGAATACCTACAAAGAAATTAATGCCTTCCATTCTGATTTTGAGTGATGAATGGCAGAAGGCGCTTGGAGATTAAGTGAAGATATATATATATATATATATATATAATTTGCAGTAAGTATTTTTTTTTTCCCAATAAATAAGGCAAAATTCCTGTGGAGAAAACACTGCATGATTAAGTAATAAAAGAGTCCTCTATATATAGGCTTAAGCTTTCATTTACAGTTACATGGGCAAACTTCATCCAAAATTTAGGTTTTTGGCTTTTCCCCCTCAGCATTCTGACAACTGTAGTTTCCTGAATGGAATGTGTTTGTGCCTCCCTTTAACTGCTGCTTTCCCATCATTTATTTAAGAAAATATTTGAATTGCTTTAGATGTCTTATGAAGTTAATTGGATAAAATTAGGGATAATTAAGTGTCATAAAACATGATAGAAACTTGCTGATGTCAAGGGGGATATTTAAAAGCAGTGACAAAGACAGGTAAATTTGACATATGTCAGTAGATTTCCCATAACTTTCTGTAAGCTTTTCCAAGCTTCCCTGTACATATAATCCAGATCTATTTTATTCTGGAACTTGATTATAATAAACTCATTCTTATTTTCTAAGGTGAAAGTATCTTCTAATCCTGTCTTGAAATGCCTTCACCAAACACCATTTTACGTTCACATTTTGAAAGATATAAACAATTGGGCTGAATTAATTGAAATATATCATTAAGAGTGTATTTTCCTATATTAAAAAATTGATTGCATTTTACATCTTCCTCGCTTTTGTTAGAGCAGCTCCACTGCAAGTTGCTGTATACCAGCCTGTTGTCTACGTCTCCGCACATTGACCTTTGTTGTAAGATCTGCTATAGACATCACAAACTCTCACATCAATTTACTACAATTGGATGTGGCATCTTCCAGCTAATTTGATTTAGGCAGAAATGCACCTGGCTCTGTTTTTCCCTATAGAATGTTGAGGGAGATCGGAGTCCTCCCAGATGCCATCTATCTGAGTAGCCCATGTGTTTTTCAAGGTCTAAGCGGTTTGTCTTCATCTACCAAAATACAAGCCACTGTACTGGGAGAGTAACTACATTTTTAATGCAGAGATCTGCTTGATTTTAGCTGCAAAATGCATACACACACACATGCATATATATATATATATGCCTGTGTTTTATATATAGAAATATAAAGCACATAATTGGCATATATAAGTAGATGTGCATATTAAAGTATGCAGATAATATGCATAGTTGTATGCTGCAGCATATATTTCATATTATGAATTTTTAATGAATATTCTTTTTTTGTGTGCGTGTGTGTGTGTGTGTGTGTGTGTGTGTGTGTGTGTGTGTGTATGTGTGTGTGTGTGTGTGTATGTGTGTGTGTGTGTGTGTTAAGCTGCTTCAGGAACTCTTTGCATTTCAGGTTTCAGTGAAACTTTCCAGACACTGAATTAGATCACATGGATGAGGCAGGTGACAAAGATCAGCCCTGTTCCAGTGGCAGGAACAGAAAGAGAATGAGCCATAGACTTTTCTGTTTCATCCCACAAAAGTAAAACTGTGATTTTAAGTATATATATTAACCTTGCATTTTGAGCATCAACCAAATTAAATTACTGTATACAGAGTTGCAAGTGACCGCAGTAATTAAAATGAATCTGGACGGTTTAATGGAGAAAATTGGTGTGGTCCTCCAGGAGCAGGAGCTTCATTGAGTGGAGCCAGCAGAGCCATGGCCTCCAGCAGTCAGCTGTAGGATGGAGGGCTTCACCAGCTGGACTTTTCAAAGAAGGCTTGGAGGGAGCAAAATAAGGCTCTTGGAGGGATTTGGGGTCCAAGAATTCACAGAGTAAAATCAGCTTCTCTAAGGGGAAATCAGAAGTACCACGGAACTACAGACATTAAAAGCATAAATATTTGTCCATAACAACTATGACAGGTATTCAGCACCAAACATGGTTTTGGAAACATGAGAAGAAATATTAAAGCGATATGATGACAACATCTTGCAAAATTAAATAAAATAATAACCCTATGAAGGCTACGGTTTTCTTTGGTTCTTTGACCATGACAACTGTGAATCTGTGTACAGCAGGGAAATGAAATGGTTTTATTAGGGCTGAAGTTGGAGAACTGAACTATGCTGAAGTACTTTAACTGCTCTATCTGCTCTTTCTTTCCCTGTCTACTGCTTCATGAATACACGAACCCACCTGCAATAAAATAACAAAGTTTTGTGAAACCAGTAATAAAGAAATACTGGATGCACACTTTAAATCTGTTTTGGCTATTCCTTCACAATGAGATCCCTAAATACTTTCTGGAAGTGTTTAGAATAATGGCCTTTTTAAACCATTCAGGACCCTGGGAAGTTTAAAAAAATTGCTCGTTGTTTAGAAAAACTGACGTATATACAAGGTGCTCTTAGAATACACACATTGTTTACTTTATTAACATATTTATTTATTTTCTCACAGAACAATCTTTGGTAATGGTTTCTCTTTTCAAACCATTTGTCTGTAATTTCCATTTACTGCAGTGACACCTAATGGTAGGAGAAGAAGAATGGATCTCCAGCCGCCTTGTTTGCTGTGGAACAAAGGGGTTTCTGCATTTTTATCTAGTGGGGAATGTATGGATTCTTTCCTCTCTCCTCAAAGAGCAAACAGACTCTGCTGTGATCTGGAAAGCATTCAGCTGCGGGAACAAAAGCATCTACACCAGAGGTCTAAAGCTATGGCCTTTAGAAAGCCAAAAACCTCGCCTGGCTACTTTTATAAGCTTTTAAGGGCTAAACTTCCATTACAAGGAAGGAGAGACAGCTAGGGCTGAATGTTAAGATGGCCAATAACAAAACGATACATAATCGCTCTCCACGGCATATGGTCCTGACTATACATCTGGAAGTTTCAGGCTCAAGGGGGCTAATGTTTGTGATGGGCATTTTAAATTCATCTGTGCTCAATGCTGCCAGAAAGTGAGTTATTCAGGTCAGAATAAAAGTTGGCAAGATATATGCCAAAGATGTTCTGAATTTTCTTCTGTATAACAAGCTTATAAAATACCTTTTTATGCAGCTAAGACCAGCTGGGCGAAAGTTAATCAGCCAAATGCAATTATAGGAGGTGTAAGTCTTATTAATGTATTAGGAATTCTCAGGGTACTACTGGACCATTCCAGATGTGCTGCTGCATAATGAGAACAGCGTAACCTTGATCAAGAAGCCAATCTGCCTGATCTCCTCATCTCTTCTAATAATCTATATAATATTTACTTGCAATGGCTCAGAGGGGACTAATAGAAGTAATAGGTTCTCATTCAAACTTTGACTTCATTTTGTAATAAAAGTGCTTCAGCGTAAGCCCAAAACGATAGAATTTCACTTAATCTTGAGTAGAAAATGGCATTTCTTTAAACATATGTCTAATCGAAGGCAGGTCTTATTTAATATTCCAGCTAGCACAGGTGTATTTTGATACCATAAAAGCCAAAGTAAATGATGGGTTTGGTGTTGGGCTGGGGACAGCCTTCAAGGGACATTTTCTGCAGAAAGCGTGGGTTAGTTTTGTGACATGTGGGGCTGCTGGGGATGGAGTCCTGCTGCAGGCAAGTGGCAGGCTGCAGGGGAGAGCAGATTGCAAGCCCTGGGAGACAATTCAGGACTTGTGAAGACACCTGGAGGTTTGTCTTTTAGGGTTTTGTTTTATTGTACTGCCACAGGACACAGCATTATAGGTTGTGAGAGAGTCTGAGGACGGTGCAAGCTGGGTATCTTCTTCCTCTGAACAGAAACAGGCTGAAACAGAGCAGGAGGCGTGAACCTGCCCTGCCTACTGCAGGTATCCACAAAAACAGCCCTACTCGGTTTCTACCTTCTGTGTATTAACACAACATTTACTGTTCAGCTTCCTTACCTGTGGATGTGCTGGGAGCTGGGTAGCCAGGGGAGCAGCCCTCACCCTCAGACATTTGTGCACATCACCGGCCCTCACTAATTACCCCCATGACAAGGGCTGCCGCAGCCTCCATGGCACACTGTTGTTCTTGTAGCATTCTGGCATCTAAAGAGACCACAACAAATCTACGTGTCTTCCCCATTTGTACTGACAGATTCCCCAAAGGAGACACGGCTTGTCTTAGGGACCTATTGTCCCCTTTGTACATACAGTCAACTCCCATTAATCTCATTAATGAGACCTACATTCCCGAACTCGGAGGAAAAAAATTCAGCTGGTAAGAAACAAAGATCTCCTGGGGAGGCAAGCAGGGAGCTCAGAAGACCCTCAGCCCTCTGCCCCCCTGCTGCCCTCCCTGGGTACCCCAAAGTGCCGGGGTGCGGTGGAAGCAGTCACAGAGCTGCGCAGGGCCACCCACCCACTGGCCCCATCCCATCCAGCTTAGGCCATGACGGATGGCACATGGGAGCAGGGAAGGAAGGGGGAGGGAAGGAAAAGAGAGCTGGTGCCATAGTTCTGCTGCCCCTACCAATAGGGAGCAATGTCTGGCAGCATTTCTTGCGGTCCTCAGAAAACACACAGAGCTTGGGGAAGGAGGGTGAGCATAGTACCTCCACTTGTTTTGTCTCAGGAGAAGAAATACAAGCAGCCATTTAACCTTCTGTATTTTGTACTACATTTCACTGAATCAAATCTGGAAATACTGTTGCAGGTTTAAAATAACCCTCATTTAGCTAAGCTGCTTGGGAACAAACCTTAGCTCGGCGTCTGCTGGAAGGGATGAGTTCTGCTGGAAATGGGGCTGAGTGATCACCCTGTGTCACTGCATGGTGCTCCTCCCACCCCTCTGCTGCTGTCTGCACAAGGACCTTCTCCAGCTGCTGTTTGGGGGTGGGCACCCCTCACCGCTCTCTCCCTAGCAGCAAGGCCAGGAAAGGGGCATGTGTTGAGGACAAGACAACTGCCTCCTGGGTGCCTTAAAGTTGTCTTTGGTGCCTGCCCTTTACTTTAGCTGAATGATCAGCAATGGGAAATGCTGTCGTATGTGTACATAAAGCCAAAAGCTCTCTGAGACCCATGGCCAGGGGGACCTGCTGTGGCTGGGTGCTGGTGCAGGGAGCTGGTGCAGGGAGCAGGGGTGGGCATGCGATGCGTGGGGCCATGGGAGTGCACCCAGCCTGGTGCTCTGAGTCATCCTGCAGGGCTGGAGCCAAGGAGCTGCTCTGCTGCAAACGGGAAATTGAATTCTGCTTGTGCTTACTGGGAAGCCTTGAGTCAGCCCCGGCCCTGCTGCTGTGCGTGAAAAAAAAATGAGAGCTGCCCACATTATGAGCCGTTATTGCCTTTATTACCTACGTCATATGAGTCAGATGGCTTTCAGACTTCATAGCCCAGCGATAGGGTGTGCTAACGTCTGCGCACAGCGCTGAGGATTGGATTCAAGGCCTGACAGCTGTCAGACACACTGCGAGGGGTGGCTGCAGCCTGGGGGGTGGCAATCGCAGGGGACCACCCTGGGGCAGGTGTCTGGGGCTGGAGGAGCTGCTGTGCTGTGCCACTCTGAGGCACTCCTGGTCGCTGCTACTTCTGCTTCTGCTGAGAGAGTGGAGGAGGAAGGCAGCACCTCGGAGCTGTGCGGTTGAGTCACCATCCCTGGAGGTGTTCAAGAAACGTTTAGATATAGTGTTGAGAGACATGGTTTAGTGGTGTTATTGCTGGTAGTTGGATGGTTGGACTGGATGATCTTGTAGGTCTTTTCCAACCTAGCTAATTCTATGATTCTATGATTCTAAAATGTGCTCATCTGGAGACATGTGCTGATATTATGGAAAGGAAGAGAGACTGAGAACCACAAAGTTTGGGTTTATGTCTGGAAAATCAGTTCCTCTTCAGTGAGCAAAATTTAGCCAGAAATTTAATTAGTAAAGATTTTATTATTTTTTTTTTCATGAGTTTTGCCTATCTCACTTCCCATAAGATAGCAGAAACTCAGCTGTAAGCCTTTCCATGGGGATATGCCTGCTTCACTGCCAGTTGCTGAGAAAACTCAGAAGTCCACATACAAAAAAGAAAAATAGCAACCCAATAATTCAAAACTTTTGATGAACTTTTACCTTAACTTTGGTTCAAGAAAGGTACAAAAGCTGTTCAAATGTACTGTTCCAAAATCACAGGTAACTGAAATAGCCAATGCTTTGATTTCTGCATGATTTGGGACCTTTTGATTTCAGAAGGGGGAGAATCAGCTGCACAGCTGATACAAAAAATAAGTTGTTTACAAATATTAAGCTGCAAAATGGTGAAAGGCAGAGGGAGGTGGCAGAGTGGTTTTAGTGTGCCAGCCCTGCTGCTGAGCCCACACTGCAGGGGAGGTGCCCTCTGCCCAGAGCCCTGACGGGTTTAGGGTCCCCTTGTCACCAGTGAAAGAAACCAGACCAGTGTGAGGAAAGCCTGAGCTGCCCCAAAAGAGCTGGTTCCTTCCCTTTTGCATACACACCCTATTTATTCCTGGAGGAAGAAGAAAGTTTTTCCTCAGCCAGCTCCTCTGCAATCCTCAGTCTCCTGAAGTCATACTGCAGGGACGCAGCCAGGTGAGTGGTAATGTGTGATTGCCGTGTGTGGGTTATTCAGGGTTTTGGAAAAGGGAAAGTTCTTCAAACAGAACACCCGCCTTTTTCTCCATATTTTGAAACAACTCTCTCTAGGTTTAAAAAAAAAAAACAAAAACAAACAAAAAAACAGAACTTTTGAAATCCCAAGCAATATTACTCCTTCCAGAGTTCTGACTTTACCTTACAAAGTCAGCTCTGTTACCCAAGCATTACATATGTCATTCTCAGAGTCCTGGTTTTATGTAAATACAGGAGTTTTCCCCCTATTTGTTGAATTACTTATTCATTACTTCTGTTGCAAAGGACAGGGCCTTCAGATGAAAAGGTTTTCTCTCTCTCTTCTGACTACAACAGCAGTTCAGAACTTGTATGACTGTGTCCTTCTAGTTGCCATCTTTGGAATGTGTATTTTTAGCCCCAATGTCCTAACCAGACCTTTTAGAAATAGAGTTTATGGTGCAGACCTGTGCTTCAGTGGAGTCGGTTCCGTCCAAAGAAAATGCCTCTTACAATCATGACCACTCCCGAAGAAGCTCATAAAAATGCCTACAGCAAGCTCTTATCCTGGTACTGCTCTTCTTCCTGGGAGTGTCACTGGGTGCCTGGCTCTTCCTTTTCCCTGCAGGGTTTGTTTCCTGCTGTAAGCCCTGAGGCATCTCCCTCCCTCAGAGCACCTGGTACTGGGAACCAGCAAATTGCTTTCAAGCATTTCTGAAAGCCAGACTGGGATGAGCTATACCTGAAAACTGACCGCCAGCTGATACATATCTTTTTTTCCTTCTTCTTTGTGTTTTGTTTTACCATTAGTTAAGAAATTGAAGGCAACTTCATTTAAGAAGCTGGAGCTCTTCTGGAAAAGAGGCAAGAGCATTTTCTTTTGGAAAATAGGAAGGGGAACTTTACGGTCCTATCTCTGTTATCAAGTGAAAGCAGCTGGAGGCTGAACAGTGGGAAAGGGGATGAGAGTGCAGGGATAAGAAAGGAGACAGGCGTGGCCCTTGCCAACAGTGGGATGGAACTGATGGAACCTGTACTGCTCGGTGGTGACCGATGTGATGCACAACTTGAGGGCTGTGAACAGTCTGTTCCTTTTAATATCTATAATTATATTGTAATTAACTGAGTGTAGGCATGACTGCTCTTCTTAGTTAAATATGCTTACGATAATACTGTTTTGCATTATAGAAATAGTTTAATTTAATCTGATTTTAAATAACAACGTATTTCCCATCAGTATTTCAAATGAAACACAAAGTGCACTGCAAATCTGCTATTTGCCATGCTTTAAAATCTTTGAAGTCAATATTACTTCTGACTTCATGCATCAAGAAAGCCAGAGACCTCCATCCACAGCAAAGCTTGTGCCTTAAGGCTCATAAGTAAGATGTGTGCAGAGAGGGAAAAACAACAACAACAACAACAAATAATGATAAAATGCCAAAAATTGTAGAGAGAGCCTGGAACGAGGCCTGCTGCTGCCTCCTGCGGCTGTGCCTCAGGTGCAGATGGCTGAGGGCCGACTCACACAGCCTTAGCAGCCCTGGACAACTTATACAATGACCGAGCCGAGGGTGTTAAGTTCAGGAAGAGCAGGAATGAGCCATTGATGCTGCTTGAAACAAGGGAAAACAATAGGTCTTTAAGACAGCTTTCCTTGCTGAATGTAAATTGTTTTTTAATAAAATGTAGACAAAAACCAGATGATGTCAGAAGAATTCCTCCCTTGTGCCACCCTGGAGATTGTTCAACAAACCGCTGGAAGTGCATACATTTTGGGGAACATTTCTGTGTTTGCCATGCCCATTGCATCTGTACATGTGACCTGATCCTGGAGGCCCTTTCTTGCACACCCGACTTGTTGTTTGCAGCAGGGCTGCAGCTGTGGAGATGCAAGGCAGTGGGGCTGTGGGCTGCGGCTCAGAGGCAGCACACGCAGGGCGGGTCTGTTCCTGCCTGTGGCTGTGACTTGAGGGATGTTCCACACTTAATTTGCTGCCTTTAATTTTCCACTTCCTCTCATCATCATTTCTTTTCCCTAGATCCTGTTGGTGGTGAGTTCTTCCTCTGATTAACAACAACAACAAAAAAACCCACTCACATAAATGTACAAATCCATCTATGATTTATGTATGCATATACACCGAAAATAATTGCATGTGTGTGAACATTCGTATTTCTACATGTGCATTGTGGATTTGTACAGTTATGTGTGTACACGCACAGTCATTTTTTGGAGAGAGAAGCCTAGTGTTGTCAAATTGTGTTAATGAGAAATACATCTTCAGGCTGTTAAATAATGTCCTCCTAAGACAACCCACACATTAGCTATTTGTGTCTGGTCATTTTCTCTAACTTTACAACCCAGCAGTTAAAGTCATCTGATTTCACGTGTTATATCTGTATTAAAAATAACACAGTTCCCTGTGATTCCTTCTGCATTTTCCTCGAACACAGGGGAGAAAGCACATTCCCTAATATGTTTTATGGGCACACTCTCTTTGTAATATTTCCTTTGCAAAGGTCCTGCTCATATTTGTATCTTATTACTTTTCTTATACTGGATTTATTGATAGTTTCTAACAAAAATATGATTCCAGTATATTTACGGAACAAAACTCAATATAACAGTCCCCGATTCAATTTTTTTCATCAAAATGGAGAACAATAAAGAATCTAAAGTCTTCAGTTCAGACACATAGCATCAAAAACCCCTATATTGTTAAAAGAAATAACTCAATAACAGGGAAGTGATAGATATTACTTAAAGAACAGCATTAGCTTTGTTTACCTTATCTGTGTTTCTAATAATCCAGGCTACAACTTGAAGAGTTACAAATATTTTGCTCCTGAAACATGTATAAATTCAGTCATCTCTCGTAAATGGGGAAAAATCACGCCCATACGTTAAGAAAAATTTATTGCATATTGTTACAGCTAGTAAGAACGTTATATACATTCAGATGCATTTCACATGAAGGAGATTTTTGTTCTTGTTCTGCCACACTTCGTCCATAAATGCACTTTGTTTGGGCAGTTGAATTTTTTTGTAACGGTTCATATTCTGCAATTCTAATGGCTTACATTCAGAGCAACACTGTGGAGCCAGTTCGGGGGGGGGGGGTTGTTTGTTTTTCTATTGACCACTAGCTAAAGATTTGATTAATAACTTTGGCTAACAATAGATTTTTAGTTAAATGGATGGATGAATTCATTATTTACCTGTTCTTATCCTCGTGTGTATTGCCCAATGATGATTATAGCTGTTTTAGAAATGATCCTCATTTATGGTATGTTGCATCATCCAGAGAAGTAGTAATGATTTTAGATTTTCCACCTAAATTACAGGGCACTTTCCACTGAAAATGGTAAACAATATTACAAACTTAAAAAAAAGAAGTAATCTGATTTCGGGGAAGAGGGAACCCAGTGAAAGATGTGTGCTTTTATAAGGATGGACAATGGAAAGCAAAATAATAACTCCTAAGTTTGATTGTTCAAATATATTCTGCAATACAGAGAGCTGCATGCAGGCTGGAGCAGGCATGGGGCAGGAAGGTTAAGTAGAAGAGAAGGCACAATACTTCAGATTGGCAGTAGACTGCAGCAAGAATAATCTAATCAAAACTAAATTAAATTATCTAGTCCCAGGGCAGGCTCCTGGGACTGCTGCACTGAATGCTAGCAGAGCTCCTCCTAGACATTTTTCCCCAGTCAAACTCACATGATGAATGCAGATGAAATTTGAAATATGAAAATCTGAAATAATTTATGGAAGTTGTCAGAAATTTGGCCTGCTTGTGGTGTAATTTCCTCTGAGACGAGGCAGGCTGGCTCATTGCTTCTAGTCTCAGAGCAGTTGCTGGTCTTCCAGTGGATGGATCAACCCCTTTAAAATGCTCTTCCAGACAAATTACAGCTCATTACAGACAGCCTTGCACCATGCCATTATGTCAGAGGAAATCTTTTTTCATTTGCACAAATTTGCTTGGAATTCTCATATTTATTTGAGCATCCATTATCGAATCTGAACATTGAATTATCCACAATTATTTTCTGGGTAGGCGGATGTTTGTGCATATGGAATAGATAGTGACTGTGTAGATATAAAAATATTATAGCATTGCTGAAAACCCTATGTATTTCAAACAACCACATTTATATAGAGTGCTGCCATGTATCTATAGAAAGGCTATTTCCTGAAGTTGCTCTTTTATGCAATGCATTTGTTGTCCGAAAGGAGTCATCTTCAGAAAGCCACTCACTTCCCAGTGACTCAGAGTCTGCTCTTTGTAGTTATCACAATTAGGACTTCTGTCTGTGCATATATAATTTGTGTATGGTCTGGCCCCATGCAAGACATCTCCAGTTGTTATTTAATCTGAATTACATTCTGTAACAAGCATGCTGTCCTCATTATCACGGCACTCACATCTAGCATGTGTCCTGCCTTTCCATGTGCTGAGAAGGGAGGGAAGTGTTGGTGTGCAAGAAAATGGAAGGGCAAGAGATGGGATGGAAGTCCTCCCTCCATCGTTCCCAGATGAATTTTGCCTAAAATATGACTGTGAGTTTAATGATGTGCTAAATTATGTTTTCTAGCTGCTTAATTCTGTTTCTAGGATACTGATACTGCAATTTCATGGTTGTTTAACATTAGAAATATCCTCTGGAAGAAAAACTTCACAAGTGGTAGATCTGGTGAGAGGCTGTCACCTTAGTTTACCTCTGCAGGGTGACTGAACTCCTAGATACAAACATTTCTAAGGACAGCATTAGCTGTAGCAAATCAGGCCAGAGCTCTGAGATCGTTTTTCTTCTTTGGTCATAATCAGTGTTAAGAAGCTAAAAACCCTGACTTTGGTCCTTCTGAGAGTACCTTCCCAGTCCCAGAGAAAGTTTGGAGTTGTTGTCTTTGTTTAAATGACATTCAATTGCAAACACTCAGATCTCCATATAAAAGTTAGATCATATTAAACTTTATAAACTGACTTTTGTGTCTCGTTACGCAGACAGCCATTAGCTGATTTCTGAGCTATTCTAGAAACATAACCTCAATCCCATCATTATTTATGGCCTCTGAACTCCCCATAGAAAGCCTTGTTGCAAACCTTTACAGACCAAGAGCTGTAGGAGAACAGAGGGCAGAGTTGCTTCATGATCACATAAATTCCTTTTTATTACTTACTCAGGCTATTAAACACTGAGGAAAAGCACAGATCTCCCACAGACAATCCTCTACAGGTGTGCATTTTGGACTCTGGCGTTTTTATTTTCCCAAAAGTGAATTGGCTGTGGGCTCCTCCTCCCCAGGCCCTGGCAGCTGGCCTTCAGCTGTCCTTCAGCACCACCGGCCTGGGAGCGGCTTTGACGGAGCAATTCCTTTTTGTTTTGTGCTAGCTGTAAGATGTGGACAGCGGCAAGCACTAACACGTTAATGCTTCTTGTCCTCAATATTGTAGACTGTCATGGTGACGAATTACTGAAGGTGTGCTTTTGTCATTTTTTTATCCATTCCAACTTTTTTGGATCCTTTTCTAGGAAAAAAAAACTTTTTTTTTTTTTTTCCAGATGGAGGGACTGTTTCTAGTCACACAATATTTTTACTAAGTCCTCAAAGGATACCTTTCATGATGTTAATCAAATGTGTGCTGCTAATGATCAGAAAACTTTCTGTCCTGGAGTGTTTGACAGGTTTTGTGATGTACCAAACTTCCCAACTGGTACCTTTACCTTGCTCCTAATTCTAGTCCTATGCCTGGATGAGGAGATTCGTCCGCATCTGGCTCTTTAGTCGGTATAAGTCAGATACGGTGGGATTGTCTGAAGGGTGCACAGTGTTTGGGACTCAATGAGAAATACAGACACTTCAACCATCTCAGGACAGTTGACTGTGCCTTGGGAAAGGGCTCCATTCTAGTAAGGAAAACCACTGCTGACTGCAGTTAACATGTGAGAGTTAGGCATGATGGCGTGGGTTGTTTGATCATAGGTTATTTGCACAGTGGGTAGTGCTCAGTGACCTGCAGAGACAAATCTGCAGATCAGGTGGACACCTTGATTCCAGAAAAGAGGCTCGAAAGCTCCTGGTCGATTCAGGTAGTGGAGGAAATGCTCTCATTGCAGGAGTCCTTGAGTTATCATAGAATCGCAGAATGGTTTGGGCTGGAAGGGACTTTACAGCCCATTCAGTTCCAACCCTGTGCTGCAGGCAGGACTTCCACTCACCAGAGCAGGCTGCTCAGGGCCCCATGCAGCCTCACCTTGAGCACCTCCAGGTGTGGGGCAGCCACAGCTTCTCTGGGCAGCCCGTGCCAGTGTTTATATATGATTGGGCCAAAGAGGTGTGAGTGTTTGTACAGGGTAATTGGCAGTGTGTCAGGGTGATAGCAGAGCAAAAATGAACCCTGATTGATTGTGAGGCATGTGAACATTAGCCAACTGCAGTCATTTGTGCAATTAATGCAATGATGCTGAGAACAGCAATATCTAGTATTTTATGGTAATCCTCTGAACAGAATTTTGAACTAAGAAGGGGTCATTTTGCTACTACGGAAGTTATTTATGTTAAAGATACATAATGATATTAGGAGTTCAAAAACTAGAGCCACAAAATCATTAAGCTGAGAAAGCTCCAAGCTATTTTGTATGAGTTGTATTTGCATTTTGCTCATAATAAATATAAATAGAGAAAATTCCATTTTAAAAATGTCAGAAGGAAAAATAATTACTTTGGAATCAAGGATTGTGTTTATTAGTATTTCTGCTTCTTTTCGTGCTATGCACTTTGAAATATCCACCAGGTCACCTCCCTGCCCCCACTCCAGATCACTTGGTGGTAGTTTCAGGATGAAAAAAAAAAGTCACAGAAACACATAATTTGTTTCAGTCACTGCATTCTTCCTTTCATCTGGATAGCTGTAGCATGGCTGGAGTGAGCTGTAGCCTCCCAGCTTCTCTTTGCTGCAGGAAACATTGTAATAGCACTTAAATAAATAAAGAAACTGGGTAGGAGATTATTGCTTTCATTGTGCTATTGTATATGTGTATTATAGAGTCACCCCACAGATTGACACCAGTAGTTGAAAGCGGGACAAGACAAATGTTGTATATGACAGTGGGGTAGTATTGAAAGATGACCCCATATCTGCAGAGCTGGAGTTATGGATCCATTGATGGCTGTTAGCGGCACTTGAAGCGTGGCTGTTAGATTTTGCCTGCCGGCTGCTGGCTGCTGGCCTGCCTGCCTGGGCAACCGTGGCTGAATGGAGCGGCGGGGGCCTCAGCACTTTGTTCTCCCCACAGCAACAAGCACTGCAAGGCTGGGGGGATGCACATCTCCGAGCTTTGTTGCTCCCCTCCCTGCCCTGCCCCTGTTGTTGGAGTGGTCGGAGGGCTGGGGAGCTTACAAACGCCATGCGTGGAGTGCTTGTGGGGAAAGGAGTCTGGGCACAAAGGAAATGCTTGAAATATAAGCATGAATTCTAACCAATGCTTCCATGTTTGCTCCATGGGGAGAGATGCTAGGGAGGAAACTTGAGAATAAGGCCATGAAGAGATACCTTGCATTTAATTAGATGTTCTATGCATTTATCATCAAAAATATTTAGGAAACCTTCAGGATAGTTTCTGTCTGACTGCCTGGGTGTATGCAGCCCCACTGTCTGAGCATATGTTGGTGTGTGCACACGTGTGCTCAGGCATTTCCCTCAGTTTTGGCACTCAGAGGAAAGCATTAAACAAAAGGGCGGTGAATCAGGGGGTGATACGTTCCATGCAGTCCCATGAAATGGCTCAGAGCTGGATTTTTCCTGCTAAATTAATAACAGTTGGAGTTTAACCCATGTGAAACGGAGGATCCATGCAAGAAATATCTCTTACAAACCCTGCCCAGAGAGGTGGTGAATGCCTTGTCTCTGGAGACAGCCAAGGTCAGGCTGGACAGGGCTCTGAGCAGTCTGATTGAGCTGTAGGTGTCCCTGTTCGTTGCAGGGGATTTGAGCTAGATGGTCTTAAAGGGTCCCTTCCAACTCCAATGATTCTGTGATTCTGTGATATTCATCAGAAAAAGAGTCTGGAACGTCTGTAGGCATAAACTTCTGCTTAAAATCAATCAATCAATAAATAAATAAGAGAGAGAGAATTGTCTGTTTGACTAAAGCTAGACACATGGCTGACTTAATCAGGGGAAGCCACTTCTGCCTCGGATCATACCACGCTTGTTATAAACATATTCTTCACGGGACATACTTGTGCCAGCATAGGGTCTGTTGGGTTTTGATGGAGGAAATTCTACATTTCAAAGAAATGAGATATTTTGAGCAGACTTCTCTAAGCTAACATTTGTTTACAGATGAGTGATGCTGGTTAAACAGGCAACTGCATGTTCAGTGCAGATTGTCAGTTGGCCCCTCGCTTCATCAGGGGAATATCCTGGCTTCACCGACAGGTAGTGGAGTTATGCGGCAGTCTGTTGACATAGGCTGAAAAAATCCTGATATTGGTGTGGAGTTCTGTTATTGCCAATGACAAAAAAAACATCTTAATTAAAGGACCAAGTGAGTCTACACAACAGTGGCCTTCCCCACCAGGAGAACACTCAGCATCAGCAGTGGTAGAGGAGAGAGGGGGTTTTGCTATTAAGAAATCAGACCAGAAATCAGTAGGATTCTCATCGTGGTTTAATACAAGAGAGCCCTACTCTCCAAGTCAAAATACTTTCTTACAGCACATCTTTTTGCCATATAGAGTGTAGGTGAATAGTGTTTGCCCTGAGGCTGTTGTCAAACCGTGTAACTTTGTGTGCATTGAGACCTCTGGGAAGAAGCTGGCACCTAAACGCAAAAAGCCAGGCTTGGTTTATGCCCTGCTCATTCATTAATAATGGTAAAATGCCACGAGATCTTTGGATGTAGTGAAAGATAAACTACGCTGTAATGTTACTGTTAATAATAAAACAAAGATAAATTAGAGATAAAAGGAGATTGATAGATGTAATAGAGTTCTTGTCTAGGAGGAGACAACCAGCAGTTTCTCTTTCCATTGTCCCAAATGTCTCTGTTTTCTTTTCAGAGACAAATCACAACGTACTAATAATTTCATTTAACTCATTATTTCCTTCATCCCCCTTTTTTTAAAAACATTTTCCTGTTGCAACAATCGTGACTCACCCTTCATCCTCATTTCTTAATAAAGATGTTCTGGTATTCTTTCCCAATTTCTTTGTGCACAGGAACTTTTGCATGGGGTAGATCAGTAGAATTATTCCCCATATGTTTTCCCCATGCAGATGCTCCCACCCCAGGCAGCTGGTGAGTAGGAGGAGGCCCTCCATGTCCATGAGGGTCACGTCTTTCGTCTCCCTAAGATCTGCTCACTCTGATGATGAAATCCTTCCCTGGAATACCATGGGATCTCATGAGGAAGGTGAATGAGATTTTCACCTTGCTGACTACAGTGAGAACTTTATCTGATTCGGGATTGAGGTATTGGTCCCAAAGGTGAATGATCAAAGCCAAAGTGATAGAGATGAAGTGAAAACACGAATAGCTATCCTTCTTCTCCTCCAACCTGTTCTCATTGCTTTATTAAATTCTGTCTCTGTACAAATAATTCAAACAGCCTCTTTTCATAATGCACTTCCAAACAGTATAAAAGGGAGAAAGGTTATTTCTGGTACTTTGCTATAATGACAAATACAAATGTTGTAGAGAACTTTTTATTTATCCCAGGAGCCCTAACAGCAGGGGCACACAGCATTCTTGTCCTTGAGTCCAACTGTGTATGGTTGTTAAGATGTAAACAAGTTTAGAGGATGATGACTTATGAGCACACATTTGTACATAGGACTTTTTTCCTTGCCACTGATTTCACACAATATTCAGCACGCAGAAGGTCTGATCCCATATATCTGAGGCACCAGCATGCCTGTTTAACCAGTGTTTGGCTTACTTCTGTGAGACTTGAATGAGTTCATCATTGTGGAGTATCAAGCTCATTGGGACCTGTTTGCGAATTTGATCTTGTAAATATGGGCTTTTCCATCCCGTTCTTATGTGGCATTGATTTTAAGTGCTGGGGGAAGGGAAGGGAAGGGAAGGGAAGGGAAGGGAAGGGAA
>NC_034412.1:74553792-74562821 GCF_002078875.1 Numida meleagris | reverse complement strand
GGAAGGGAAGGGAAGGGAAGGGAAGGGAAGGGAAGGGAAGGGAAGGGAAGGGAAGGGAACCACTTCTCACTCCTTGCAAGAGAGAAGCCAGGACTCAGTTTCACACCCTTTCCACCAGCACTGCTCTTTCCTCTGGGACCACCAGAGAAGCCTGCCAAAGCTGCCCCTCTCCCAAGCACCTGGCTTTGGCTTGTATCTCTTCCAGCCAAAGGCAATGTGGCTGGCTCAGCTGAGGAGTCTGGAGGAGCTCACACCACCAGGAAGTATGACAGCAAATTCGCAGGCCATGTTTCACTATTGGAACATGGAAGACTACAGACCTGTGAACAGGCTTTATTCAAATCTGTTTTTTTTAATTGCTGCTTTAGTATTTGTTTGTTTCTTTGCGTGTTTGTAGACCACTGTATTACCCTTTTACTCACATTTCTCCTGCCACACGTGTGCCCCAGGTATTACAGCTGTGCTGCCTCACCCCGCATTGATAACCAGAGGCTTTGCTCCAGCACCGAGGCCGTCCCCCGGCAGTGAGTGTCTGGGAGCTGCCGGGCCGGGCCGCGCCGAGCCGTGGCAGAGCTCCGCTGCCAGAGCCGCACCGACGGCAGCTGCACAGCGCGGTGCTGGCGCTTGGGGGGGAGCGGGCGGGGGGTTGCAGCGGTGCCCCCGTCACCCGCCCCGCTTCCTCCGAGCGCTCCCCGGCCCGGCGGCTGGTGGCTCAGTGCTGGAGCTGATTAGGTAACAACAGAGCACCTTCCCCGCCTGCCCTCCCTCAATGCGCTCGGGCCACGGCTTTTGAAGGAGCCCAGCCCCGCCACTATCCGGCCATTATGAGGGGATGTATGGGGCTTTATCCGGAAAAAGCTCAGCCTTGCCCCAGGCTTCATCAATCATTTAGACCGGTTCAAATCCCCTTCATCGCGTTCCGCCTCATTAAACCTATCAAGGGGGACTGAAGAGAGTTTGTATAGGTCCAGAATGCCTGTACACTCCTCCTCGCTAGCTCGGAGAGCACGGACGGAATAAAGGAGAGAAAAAGGCAGGGAATCAATTAAGAGGAATTTCGCTGCCTCGGCCTTCCCCTGCGGCCCGGCCCCGGCTTCAGCCCCCGCGGCCGAGAGGGGTCTCCGGGACATGAAATCGGGGCCGCGTTGCAAAGGGAGATCACAAGCGGGGACGGGATGGGGCCCTCGGGGGGCGGAGGGAGCGGGGGGCACCCGCGGTCCCTGTGATCGGATGGAGCGACCCGAACTGCGAACACTCTCCTCAACCCGGAGGACAGCGGGGCACAGCCCCGCGCATCAGCACGTTCCCGCTGGGTCCCGCGCCTGCCTCTGGAAATGACCCTGATACTGTATGCCCTGGGGAAGCGAGATCTAACGGCTCCGTTAAGGTGGCGAATGATATTCCCAGCGTTATTTCCATTCTGCAGGCTGCAATCACCGCCCCAGCCCTGCCTGCTCCCCCACCCCGGGCTGCGGCCGCCCCGTCGGGGCTCCGCTCTCAGCGCCGGCGGTGGGGAGGCGGGCACGGAGCGAGGTGGCTGCACCGCCGGCGGACCCTTCTCGTGTTAATAGTCATAGAGCCAGGGTGAGAGCCGAGAGGAACGCGTTAAGGGTCAGGAGCCCGTGTAGGGCTGGGCTTAAAACAAAAATACAGAAAGGAAAAGGAAAAAAAAAAAAAAAAGAGGGAAAGAAAGAGAAAAAAGGCAACGCACCGAACCCAAGTCTGTATTTTAACTTTTTTAATAATGATTTTTCCTGTGCTGTAAGCTTGCACCGAATCCTGGAGGAATTGCTAAATCAGATTAAGGTTATATTTTGCAACAGACTGGATGGAGCAATAAAGGAGAAAGCGCGGAAATGGGACTTCACCCATCAATTAGATCTCTATTAGCAGCCAATGCTGGCTTCACCACAGGAAATGTCACGTCCCGGCAGCAGCAGCGCTCGCTCCCGGGCCGCAGCCATCCCTCACGCTGCCGCGGGGCCTTTGTTGCGGGCGGAGATGCGCGCCCCGAGCACCTGCTGCCCCGCGCCCGCGCAGGGTGCCCGCACCTGCGCAGCGCCCAGGAAACGCCGCCCGCGGAGGGAGGCTGCATGAATATGAAAAGGGCGATGGCAATCATAACCGGGCCATTACCAACACAATGGGCAATATTTTGAATAGCGGGGCGGCTCATCTGCCGTCATAGATCATATCTGCCAAAGCCCTCCCCACCGCTCCTTGGGGCTGGGGGACCAAAACTCCTCGCCGGAGCCCCGATGGTTCCTCCCCCGTTCGGAGCTGAGCTCGGGGCTGCTCCTTCCCCCCGCTCGGCGCCGGGTGCGGGGCCCTTCCCGCACTTCACTCCCCCTCTCCCGCACGGAGCAAAGTAGGGAGGAGAAGAAAGACCCTCGGAATTGTCCGTCAGCGAGAAAGGTGCACCAGGGAAGGAGCGATCGAGCAGGGGGAAGTGACGGGGGGATAAAGGGAGTTCTGTTGCCCCACTCGTTGTTCGCGCCTCTGCTCCATTCAGGCACCGAATTCAAATGGATATTTTCCAGCTCGACCGAGCTGAACGGGCGCTCAATGCCTGAAAGCTGCCGAGCTGCCGTCGCGGACATGCTCCGCTCCCGAGATTATAATTTTCATAATGCGCTTTTATGTCGCTGCCGCCCCCTCCGGTGAGCAGCCCGCAGAGCGCCTGAAAGGGGCTTTGAGAGCCCGGGGAGCGCTGCGAGCCCCCCGCCGGCCCCAGCGGCACCTCCCGCCGCCCCCCCGGCCCCGGTCCCCGGCCCCCAGCGCGGCCCCGCCCGGGCACCGCCCGCCTCGGGAAGCGCCCCGGGGAGAGCTCAGCGGCACGCTCCCATCGGCTGGGAAAGACGTATATGCGTGCGTTTTGCTGTGCCGGGAGGCTCCCCGCTTTTTAACGGGGCGCGCTGTTGTGTGGTCAGAGGCTGAGGCCGGGGGGCGGCACTCAGAGCTCACGGAGCTCCCCTCGGGGATACGTCCCATGGGTGGGCGGCCATGTGGGCGCTCGAGCGGCCCTCGGGGGAACCTGAGCTACCGGGGACACCGCTCGTGGGTGGCAGTGGTGGGAGAGCCGCTGGCACGGGAAAGGGACGGGTCCTTAAGCGTTTGCCTGAGAGACTGAAGGAAGACAAAAATAAGAAGAGGGAAAAGGGGAAAATAAAAAAGGGGGAAAAGCGGGGGGGAAGCAAAAAAAGGGGAAAAGGGAGGAAAAAAAAAAAGAAAAAAGTGGAAAATTGAAAAAAGAAAAAAATGAGGAAAAAAAATGGAGGGGGAAGAAACCACGAAGTGCAGACTAGAGGTCCCAGGGCTTCGCTCTGGCCATAGGCAAGGAGGCACAGAAGAAATGAGATCCCTGCTCGCACGCTCTGACGCCCAGTGGAGGTGTGGGGGCCGCAGCGCAGGGCCGTGCCCGTCCCGCTGCCCGCAGATCCGCAGCTGCCCGCACGGAGCCCGGCGCTGCTGGGCCCGGCGCTCGGATCCGAGTTGGTTCGGTGGAAGCCGACTAAGCTCACGTTACAAACGTGATTGCTCGGAACAGCGGCCTTTATCCGAGGACGGGAAGCAGCTGCGCCGCGCGGGCCGTGATCCATTAGCGCAGCCTCCGCTCAGCACTCAGCACGCTTGCGGCGTTCGAGGCGGGAGGGGAGCAAAGCTCGTCCTCATCTCCCTGCTCCGCGCTCCAGGGGCCGGGACCGGGACTGGGCCGCCCCGCAGCAGGCGCTGTGCAGCAGCGGCGGGAAGCGGCTCCGTGCCTCAGTTTCCCCAACCTGAGCGCCCAGAGCAACGCCGGGCGGATCTCCTCCCGGGACGCCGGATGCCTTGGGATGGTGATCAGAATCGGAGAATGGTCTGGGTTGGAAGGGACCTTAAAGATCATCCAGTTCCATCCCCCTGCCTTGAGCAGGGCTGCCACCCACCAGATCAAGCTGCCCAGGGCTCCATCCAACCTGGCCTTGAACACCTTCAGGGATGGGGCATCCACAGCTTCTCTGTGCCAGAGCCTCACCACCTCGAGGAAAAAAATCTCTCCTAACATCCAACCAAAGTCCCCCTCTTCTAGTTTAAAGCCATTCCCCCTTGTCCTATCTCTACTGCCTATGATGCTGCAGGCGTTTCCGTGCTGCCTCTGTGCCAGGTGGGCAGCAGCCACCGAGGCCTCCCCGAGAGTTTTAGGGAATTTCTCCACTTAAGTATAAGGCCGAGTCTCCGAGTCCAAGCCCACATCGAGCAAACCCGGCAGAGCTCGCTCTCACCAGGAGCATCCCATCGGCAGAGCGAGGAGCTCGGTGAGCCCCTACTGACTGCTGAACCTTGGGACAGAGCTTGGGCACTGAAAGACAGACAGGGAGGAGAAAAAAAATAAAGAAAGAAACGAAACTAAAACAAAACAGCGCCTTTTCTGTACTCTGGAAGGAGGGAAAAAAAGCACTTCTTCGTAGCTAGGTTGGGAAAAAGGTCACGTTGCCATTGACAAGTATGTAAAGACATCTTCCAACCATGGGAAAACATGTATAAATTGTTTCGACTCACTGCATTCAAAACCAATGGAAGTGAATTACAAAACTGCACTTCTCGCATTGTTGGACTGAAAGGATATCTATTTATCATCTTATAAGACAGCTCGAGCGATCTTTATCTGCTTTGCCCACTTTCTGACCCAAATTCAGGGTTTTTATGGAAAATTGCAGTCAGTTTGATTGATGAAATCCAAAGATGTCTAAAATGGCACCAAAGATCTCCAACTGTGCAGACTCCAACCGAGGGCTTCAATGTTGGCATTGTTCCTACGAAAAAAGTCGAGAAAACGAGCAAAAGTTAGGGAATTCCTGTTAAAAAACTTCAAATTTCAATGAGCATCCCCTACCCATTATCCCTATTCATGGGGCGAACTGTGTGACCATAAAAGTATTTCCCACACGCTGCAAAACAACAACAACAAAAAACCCTCCGCTTTAAGCCGTGCAATAAACCTTCTTTGTACGACGCTGAATAACCCTCTGCGGAAACAAACCCGGGCGCTGCCCTCGGAGATGCGCGGAGTGCGGAGCGGGGGAACGGGGAGAGCGCGGACCGAGTGCCTAGAGAGATGGAGAACGTAAATATATACACGAGTGTGTGTGTATGCACGTGTATACATATATACATGCGTACATATACACATATATATACATATGAAATCCGTTCTGTGCGTCCGAAAACCAATCAGCCTTAATTTCAAACTCGGAGCTGCAATGGAGGTCGTTGGTATTTAATTTTTCCGAGGACCGAGCCCCGCTGTCGGAGGGGTTCGGTTCGGTTCGGTTCGGTTCGGTTCGGTCCGGCCCTCCTGCAGCCCCTGCGCGGGTGCTGAGCGCTGTGCCCGGTCCTGTCCGCCCGCTGCTCGCTCGGATCCGGCTGCGTGCGCTCGGCCGGGGCCGCGCATTATTGCGGAACACTGTCACCTGCCTAATTGTTCTAAATGGCCACCTCCTATTATTAATAATAGCTGGAACGTGGCTCCCAGCCACGTTACCAAGGCCGGGGAGCTGATGAATGAAACCCCTACCAGGGAAAATCTTGGTGGCTGTCTTCTGTCGCATTACCCGAGGGGGCCGACCATAAATCTTCCTTCATTTTAACCACGTTTACCCTCTCTCTCCTCCGGGCTAGGGCTGCTGCGCTCAGATTGCGCCGATGTGCCAGCGCCCCGCACCAGCTGCTCCTAACGACGGCCCCGTCGCTGTCAATTAAGGCGCTGAGGAGCGGGGCCGGCGGCTCTGGGGCACTGCGGCAGCGCGGCCCCGGCAATTAGCATCCATTTCCAAGGGACCTCCGGGGCACGACGCGCAGGCAGGGGAGGACCGGCACGACGGGTCTGGAAGCGTCGTGACACTGAGCAGGCCGCGAGCAGCCGGCCCGCGCTCCTCTCCTCGGAGCGCATCTCCCCGGCCGAGCCCCGCGCGAAGCGCGGCGGATAAAGGGCCGCATTCATTTCCCCGTGCGAGAGCGGCTTCCCCTCGGCGCCGCCTCTTTGTGCGGCGCTGTCCCTCCCGCAGCTGCCGGGCGCAGCGCTCCGTGCCGCTGCCCTTTGGCCCGGGCGGGGACGGGGCGGCCCCGATCCGCGCGGGTCAGGGCCGGGCGCGGCCCCGGGGCTCGGCGGAACAAAACCCGCGGGGAGCGCGGAGCCGGGGCGCGGGAGCGGCGGTGTTTGCCCAAGTCATTAGCGGCCGTAGCTAGGCGCGAGGCGGCGCGGGGCCGGACCGCGGGCATATCGCAGCGCGGGGCTATGTGACCCCTCCAAGTTCAACAGCAGAGCAAACAGCGCATGCCATGGGGACGGCAGTCAGCCGGGGGGGAACAAAGTGGGCAGAAAAACGTTCCGGTATTAAATATGGAAAAGTATGGGGACGGGGGCAGGGGTCAATGAAAGTCAACAAGAGAGCAGGCTTAATGACAGAGGGAATTTAATATCAAAAACAGATAAATCTGCGCGGAAGGCAGCCCCAGAATAGAGAAAGGGAGGCGGTGCCGGGGGCGGCATTCTCTCGATGACAGCGGCGGGACGGGGAGCGCCGGGCTGCTAACGTCCGGCGCAAAAGTTGGCGGGGAGCGGCGGGCGGGAGCCTCCGTGCGGCTCCGCCGGGGGATCTCCGTCTGCCACCAGAAACGGGTAACGCGGCTCTGGGCGCTACGCCGGCCCCGACGGGGAGCTCCTGTCCTCCCGCCCCCGCTGCCCGCAGCCCCGCTCCGTTCCGCTTCCCTGCCCCGCACTGCTCCCTGAGGGCCCGCAATTGCTTCTCCGCGCGTATGTCCCCATACGCAACCCCGAAATAACGGGCATGGGGACAGTGAGAGTCCCTGGGCTCCGGGTCGTTGCGACGCGCGCGTCCACGGGCCGCTATCGCGACTCTCTGAGGGTTGTCGTGACATGAAAATGAACTCCTTCCCTTTTCTACCGCAGGGAAGCGCCGGGCCGTGAGTGGGAGGAAAAAAGCGTCCGAGGGAGCGGACTCCGCCGCCGGCTCACGGGGTTCGCGGAGCCGAGCCGGGCCAGTTCGGGGAGCGCACGGACCGGGGGGAGGCAACAATTAAAAAATAAAGGGGAAAGGAAGAACCCCGCGCCCTGATCAATACGGCAGTGTTTCCGCGCCGGTTCAGGAGGTCACGCGGGCGTAGGCACAGCATGGAGAGTTATTTATGTCAAGTCGGGTTATTGTAAACGAAATCCAGCAAATTGCACATAAGCTCCTCGGGGCCGCCAGTGGGCTCGTGGGCAGAGGTCAGTGTCAGTCAGTCCGTCCGTCCCTCCGGAGACAGTCATTGTCCGGGGGCTGACACCGCGTCGGGGGCCATAGGCGGCTCCATCCATCTCTATCCAGTTAGCCCCGGCGCCGGGACGGGGCGCGCCCGGGCACCCAGCGGCTCCCACCGGCCGGGACGGGACGGGCCTGGTTGGGTTATGCCGTGCCAGGTCGTGCCGAGCCGAGCCGGGAGGAGCCGAGCCGAGCCGGGAGGAGCCGAGCCGAGCCGAGCCGAACAGTCCCGCGCCCATGCCTTCCCGGCGGCCGGCACCGGCTCCGGCTCTATCGCTCCCCCATAATCCTTTTATTAATAGGGAAATTCTTCCTTTCTGACAATTTAATAGTCCAAAGTAATCATCTGCGTGACATTGCCCATCCGTCTTCTCAAAAGAGAAAACAAAGGGGATGGTTTTGCCCTGGGTCTCTCCAGATCCTTTTCTATTTTGGGAAGCGCTCCCCACAATGGGGTCCTTATGAGCCATAATGGTTATGTTTATGAAGCCAGCGATACCAGTGTATGAAGGCAATTTTATGCCTAATTTGAGAATGATGTAAGCTCGGAGGGGACAAAGGGGGTTTGTGCCCAGCGCCGGGTCCCTGCCGAAGCGATCGCCCCATCCGCGCCGCGCACCCCCGATTTTCGTACCGCGCCGCCCGCGGACGCGCAGCGCGCAGCTCGGTGGGGCGCGGGGTGAAGGCAATTCTGAACCCCGCTCCAAAGGGAATGGCGCGGGGGGCTGCGGGCGGCCCTCCCCGCCCCTATCCGAGGGGCCCTCACCTCTGGGAGGACTCCAATAACCGCGGCCCCGGCCCCGCTCGATTAAGGGATAATTTTTAATATATATGCAATAAATGTTCACTTTGTTAGATTGAATGACAGACAATAATATCGGCAAATCTTCATATCCATCCATTACCGGCAAACGAGCCGCACAAAGAACATATTTGCTTTTGATTAATTTATTTGCAGACTCTGCTTGATAAAGCAATAACGATTTGGTTAAACTTGACATTCGGTCTTCGGGGGGTTATCAGCCCAATTCCCTCTCGTTCGGGGGTGATAATAAAGCTGTTTAAACGGGATTAATTATTAATTGCTTGCAATTAATTTCCCCTCTTCCCCGCGCTGACAAACAATGCGCATCTCCGCTCCCAACAAAAGGCTGCGCCGGGGCACCCTCGGCCCGGCCGCGTCCCTCTGTCCCTCCGCAGCCCTCCGTGTGCTCCGGGCCGGGGCCGGAGTTGCTCCGGGGGGAGAGGAGCGGAGCCCGGAGGATGGGCAGCACAGTGTGTTATATCTTCATCAAACTGTGAAAGCCCTCCCTGTGCTAATAGTCTGTCACAGCTCTGCAGAACACACACCGAGACCAAAGGCAGTCCCTGCCCCGCAGCCTGCCCCGGCCCTCCCCGGTCAGAAGGGCTTTCTGCGGGCAGCGGGGGGGTCCTGCGGAGGAGCCCGACCCAGCTCCCTGTCCGCTGCCGGGGCCAAACCAGCGCGGAAATTCCCGGCTCTTCGGGCACGGTGCGTGCAGATGCGGGGAGACATAAGCCGGGACCCAGCATCCTCCTCCAACAGCAAATATAGCTCTTTCCATGGGCATTTCACTAGGACATAGATGCATCTCCTTTTTTTTTTTTTTTTTCCCTTTTTTTTCCCCCTGGGTATTTACGTCCTTGCCTCTTTAGCAGTGGGGTCCCCTCCTTCACACCGCTAAAACAAACCCCCATCCGAACCCACGG
>NC_034412.1:74452111-74551282 GCF_002078875.1 Numida meleagris | reverse complement strand
CTTCCTTCCTTCCTTCCTTCCTTCCTTCCTTCCTTCCTTCCTTCCTTCCTTCCTTTTCTTCTTTCCTTTCTCTTTCTTCCCACTCCCTCCCTTTTATCCCCTACTGTGTAGGGGGTACATGCCTATGTCGACCGTAGGCATGTATAATATTTACACAGACAAGGCACTGTTTGATGTAACGTTTATCATGCAACACTCAGAGCATCGTATCATCATAATAATGTTCCCTGGCTAAGGCTACTGTAGAGGCACATGGGTATCTGCCCTCCTCTGAGGCTTTGATCGAGAGCCATCCCATCCCCACTGCCACCACCCAGGCTTCATGCTGTGTCCGTAGGACTTTATGCTCCTGCAGCTGTGTTCTTTCAGCAGGGATGCTCTGGCGTTTTGCTGCTCTTTGCTCAATGGCTCTGCACTAAAGCAGCATTGGCTGAGAGCTGGATTGCTGTGATAAACAGTGCAATGCTGCATGGAGACAGCCCAGCAAGCTGTTGGTGAGCAGCTCACCACAGGTAAGTCGCCTTTCTGAGAAAGCTCCACAACCACTACTTTGGATGATCTCCTCTGCAGGTAGCTGGTTCCCTTCTGAACCTCAGCTCAGTTTCCACAGACTTTGGGATTGGGAGTGGGTGAAGGCTGGCAACCCACTCATTGGTCCTCTGTATGGAGGGAGATAGTACTCAGTGGACTGCATATACCCTGCTTGCAGGCCAACATTTGCATAGCTATCCAGGAAAGAAACAAACCTTTTGATACTAAATCATTATCAATGTATCGACAATACATGGAAAGGGCAAACTGCGCATATTTTTTATAAAAATATGGGGCTCTCCTCCTCTCCCCACTCAGCATTTATCTCAGTGTAGCGCACTACAGATGGATGTTTTTAACAGATGTATGCAAATCTCTGAGATGTGAGACTGACATAACCCACCTCTAGCTCAAAACGTGCCATGCCACGTAGGCCTGCTGCTGCTGGAACAGACACGTCCAACCTAACAACTTTCTCTAAGGACTCTAAATCTCCGTATGTAATGCGGGAGGTTATTATTGAAAACAAACAGCTGCAATGGCCCATTAGGACGGTTAGCCCACAGCCCTGCCTTGCCAGGCTCAGTGCTTACAGTCGGGAGCTGTGCTATAATGCAATTATATGGCTGCGTACTGTGCCGTCTCCCAGGGAAATAGATCTGCTCATAGATCTTTTTTCCTCTGGTAAAAGGAGCTTGCGGACAGCTTGATGGCAGGATATGGCTGGTCCCTGTGTGCGGCGATAGCCAGACTGATGGTAAGGATTAAAAAGACCAAACACTGCAATTGCCTGCGATTTTAGTCAGGTTTGAATAACATTCAGAATAATTTTAGTGTCTGAGTGGCCTGTACTTGCCCATACCTGTCTGATGTTATGGTGTGCGTTGGCAGTGCTGGGGCCCATTCCCAGGGACAGGCTGAGTTTGTGGGAAAAATATTCCTGGTGGGGACTGTAAACAGTGTTGGCAGGATGTACCGACAGCAGCTGTGTTTTTTTATTCGTATGCTGAGAGAACATACCCAATTCATTTACCCATTTACCCTGTCCTATTTTATTTACCCATTTTTGTTGGTACTTATTTATTTGTCTTTATTTTCTCATACAGTCTTTCATAAATACCTGCAATAAGGAGTGAGTTCTTCCTATGCTGATTGTCTCATTTTGAGTGGATCTTGAAAGCTAACTGAGCTTAAAAGCCTTGGGCTAAGCATTTTCCTGCAGTGAAGTCAGACCTCCAGGAGGAGCAAATTCTGCTCTGATGGAATCAGAGTTCAGCATATGCATGAGATTTCCTTTGGTTAAAGCTTCTGTCAATAACTCTTGCAGTAGAACCATATTTAATACACTAATAATTAAGGTACCAAGAACAACAGATAGGATCTTGAGGAGGACATTTCCCTTAAGATGACAAATTTCTTCCAAAACCAGCAGGATTTGCACAGAGTTTATTTCTCTGGATAAAATGTCCCATGGATTAAGCCAGAACACAGTGTCTGCATTATCTCTACAGCTTCTGTTTCAGTGATGGGCAAGAACAGTGTGTGCCCAGAGCCGGTCCGAAGGCGGCTGTCTGTGATCTGTCAGATGGCAACCCGCAGACAATTCTGTGCTGCTGAACAGGACTGGGGATGGGGCGTTATGGCTGAGGCCAAATGGCCAACTGATTTGTGACCATGATGTTTTCCAGCTCCTTTAGAAATCTGCTTTGGAGAAAGTCAACCCCAAGCAAGCCCAAGCGGAGACGAGGAGAGAAGTGGGATGTGGTGGTGTGGATGATCTGTCAGGACAGCTCAATTTCACCTTCTGGATCTTTTTCATTGAACAAATTTGGATGCCTCAGTGTCACCCAACTACCCTGGACTTCTGATGCAATGAGAAATGCAGGTGTGGAGCCATCACGTGGCTCTACACCATTTACACTTATACTCTATAACTGTCCAGGGTGCATATCACTTTGCCAAGGATGTTCCCTCTAATGCACCTTGTCCACATATGTGCATATCGGACTGCAAGATAGACTCAGAGAAAAGTCAGGAGCTCATGACATCCCTTTATAGCAGAAACTTTGCACGAAGGCCATCAAAGTATTTTGTAAGGAGTTGTTTCTCCAGCCTCAGCATCAGCTGTGATACTGATGCACAGGGCAACTGATAGAAACTGAAGTGCTTCTCTATTTGAGTATGACAAATACATGTGGCAGATATCATTTAAAGAATTTCTCAAGCTAAAAAGCCTGATGCTCAGTGCTCCAATAGGAAAGACAGATTATTCACACAGATCCACAGAGCAGAATGAAATCAGATGACTAGCAACTGAATAAGCTAGGTTCATGAAAACAACTTTTGAACAGTATGGGTTGAATATAAAGAATACACAGAACAGATCAAATCCAAAATGCAATACTGTCTTTCTATTCACTGGATATCAATGTGTCCATTTTACTGGTCTTTCAGAATCCAAGGAAGTCGTGATTAGATGGCATGAGTTTTCCATTTTCAAAAGAATAGATAAATGGCATGAAAGTCCCCTTAACAGTTTAAGAAGAAATCCCCCCGCACTATTTCTGGTTCCTAGCAAACTTTGCTGTTCTTTGAGAAATACCATTCCTTCAAGATATCATGCAACTATACATCTGCAGATGCCAGAAACGCTGTGATGCCAACACCACTGAAAAAGTCCTTCAATGTATTAAATACTTCTCCTAACTACTCTTCTTGTCTCACATATTATTCACTATTCATTTCTACTGGCCTTTTTTTCAGTGTTAGATGCCGCATCAGTTTATACACTGAACAAAAAGATTCTTAATGAGGGGGCCACCAATGAAATTATACAAGATAGTTATGCGATAAATTGTGAGCAAACCTTACCACCACTATTTTGTAATCATCATCATTTGTGCATTACTGCTTTTGTTATTATTACCTCTAATGGCCTCAAATGAGGAGTGTGTGGAGACTTTGATGAATGTTACAATTGCTCAGATAAATAAATCTTATATATTTTTTTTTCCCAGGCTTTTGCGAACTGAGGCCCTGGCTGGAATAAGTGAGGTCCTATCAACAATGAAATGCATACCTGTAAGTGCTCACTGGAAAACAAACTAACAAACAAATGTAGTGCCTAGTTTAGTTTTCAAGAACAAGTTGTAGACACAATCCAGTTTCTGGATAACTAGAAAACTGGATTACCATAAACCAATTGACCTGAAGGGCAATATGGGTAGTTATTATACCAGTATAAATGGAATACAAATTGTCAGATCACAATGCTTTAGATAATCCTTAAATAAAAGCTTGAGAAAATTGCAGATAGTGGGAATTCACTCATATTTCTTCACCCATTTGCTAGGTAACAGGAAATTCTTCATAACTCCAGAATCTAAACATATTTCAGAAATAATTTTACTAGTGAATTTCCACATTGTCAGTGCATTTTTGCTCCTGGCTTTGTAAACTCATGGGCATTTAATGAGAGGAAGATGCAAACTGCATCTGATATGATGTTCTTATCAATAGAGACTATAACAATTATTTTCCGTCAAGAACAGGGAGATCATGAAAACATGATCTTCAAAAGAACAAGGTATCTTCAAAAGAGATGAGAAACCACTCATTCTTTTGGTGTAACGTAAAGTATCTAGGCACTAACTATGCCTTTCCCCTTAGCTATTATTCGGTCAGCTGCTCTCCTTTTTTTTCAGGCTTGCAATGCTTAATCTCTTCTGTGGACTGTGCACTGGAAAACATGATATTAACCTGATAAGAGGATTAATATAAAATACATTTGCATACTCATGATGGACACCAAGTAGAGAGTAGAAAAAGATATTTATTTTCCCAAGCTAAATATTTTTTTTTGTGCATCAAGTGCCTATGTGAAATTATATTAATGTCAGAAGTAAAAAGACTTCAGGAATAGAAATACGTTTGCTTGATGATTTGATATCGTGAATTTAACATTTATCTGAAAGTACAGCTAGAAGAGAAAGATACACATTATCTTCTTTTTTATCTCATCCCCATTTGACTATTGAATGACAATTTTCCAGTTTTGCTGCTAGGTGATAAATCCTCAGATAAACACTATGAAAAGCTAAGACAAACAAATATTAGATTGACAGAACTTTCATTGTATTGCATGAGCTGATGACCACAGGCAAAATTAATTAAATGTTATCACTGATGACTCTGATTTTAAACTGTTATAAAATAACCTGAACATGTGTAATCTTTAGAAGTATACATTGACATGACAAGATAACAGTGCCACTGGACTTAAAACTGTTATCATTATTCATCTTTGTTCTGAGAAAACAAACAAACAAACAGATAGACAAACAAACACATAGATAAACCAGTTAAACACATTTTATTTGCTTCTTTTAAGCCAAGATCTTCAAGAAAGTTTTTGCAATGGAAATTTTTCTTGAGGCAGTGGGTTAGTAGTTAGTAGCGGGATAGTAGTTAATTTTGGTCATCAGCATCTTCGTCTCAGCCATGGACGACTCCAGAGAGTTGGTACCATCTTTGTTAGGTGGATAATACTCTGTTCTGGCAAAGAAAACCAAACCAAACCAAACCAAACCAAACGATACCAAACCAAACCACATTATTTTTGTAGTGGATTTAAAGAGGGCAAGCTCCATGATCTGTTTTCTGTTTATATTTCAGACAGTAGCTCTGTCTATAGTTCAAAAAAATAAAATTAAAAAAAATCAGATGGTACTGAGGAAAGGCTTATCTTGTGTCAACGGTTTACGGGCGTTAGGCCCGATTCCGTGACAAAGGGGACGGGGGACCCAAGGGCCCACGTCCCGGGAAAAGGGGAAAATCACAAAACCATGACATCTTGGAATTACAACTGCCTACCATGTTGGCAGCTCTGATTCACACTCTGATAGTCTGGCAGCTTCAGCTCCACCTATGATTCTTCTTTCTCCTAGCAGGTTTTTTTTTTTTGAGACCACATAGTTATTATTTTGTGTCTGCTATTACTGAGTTGGTCTTGCTTCTATTACTCAAGACCTTGAAGCTATACAAACTTTTTTCTGCATGATATAGCAAACTTTTCATATTTTCAGCATTGCAGATAACCCTATCTACATACTAATACTTATGTCATTATACAGTTACAAGTGTACCGAACAAGTTCAGTTTTGCAATTTATTGTTGAGGAGCTACATCAGTAACTACCTATCAGTCTTCCTCTTTTTATCTTTGCCATTTTTGGTGCAGCCACATCCTTGTTTACCTTCAGTTCCTCTAATCACTTCCTTCTCCATTTTCACTAGCAGTGCCATGCACAATCATGCCATTTTTTTTTTGACTGATCAGATATCTGAAATCTACTGCATTTCCTTATTCATAAACAACTCAATCTGGCAACTTTAATAGAGTTATATTGACTTCTATCTCACTTACAGTTTAATTCTCTCTCTCGCTCTCTCTCTCTGTTTTTAAAACTATTTGGTATACTAACAAGTCTTAATCCCTTACGTGCTTTTCCAATATCTTTCCTCAAGTATGTATTCATTCTGATCAGTGTAGGGGTGGAGATTTTTCTTCCTGGCCATTGTAGGAGACTGGGGAAGGAACTACAGACATTTTGCTATAGCTTATGCCTTATTTATTTTCTTATTTCTACTTCTGCTTGAATTCTTCTATATAGATGAATTCATTAATTGCTTACTTAATTTATTGCTGTACATTCTTGTAAAATATATAAAGCTTAGATAAATGTATTTTTTTCACTGTTCAGTTTATTGTAAACTACAAGAACTTGTAATGCCTCAGTCCAGGGATATTTTCACTATTAAAAAAAAAAAGAGAAATGGAGGTAGCATCTCAGGCTGTTGATATATTATTGTTGAGAAAGTCTGTGAGCTGTAACATCTAAGAATAGCTGCACGATATGGTTACCAATAACCTGTATTCTTTTACCTGTGTCTTAGGAATCAACACTTTTTTTTCATAATGATGCAATTCCTGAGAATATCTATCCTGTTATTAACTTGCTTTGTTACTCTTCCCTTCACTTTAATTTCTATGACTTCTTAAGAGTCCTTATCCTTCAGTATCCATGTAACAACCGTGACTGCTCTTCCATCACGTATTTGTTATCCTTACAATGGTGGATGTCATGCCCATTACTGGTTGTTCCAGTTTCTTTAGCTTTGCTGCTTAAACCCCTCACTTTTCACAAAATGGTATAAATGTTGATTGGAACAGACCCCAGGGGCCAGCTGGTCTCTCCTTCCTTTTAAAGTAGGACCGTATCCAATGTTAGATCAAGTCACCTGTGGATTTTTCTAGCTCAGCCATGAAATTATCCAAGGATACAGATTCTTCTCTGTGCAAAATCCTGCTGCATGTAAATTATTTTCTCATTTCTTATTGTTCATCTCCAATTCTTCAAGGCAGTTCCTTTCATTAAGGACACTACCTACTGCAGTTTTCTTAATGCTTCAGCCTTCTTCTGACTGATCTTCCTTTATCTTAGAATACCTCAATTTTTATGATTTTTTTCTATTTGTGCTAAAATTTGTGTGCATGTTACACTTCTCCCTTTAAATCTTCTTTTCCCATTCATCTTTTTATCCAGTCTGTCAGTCTTAAATTTAGAATGCCACTTAAAATCCTTAGCACAAATGACCCCTAATGGTCAAACATTGTTGTACCTTTCCCACCTCACCCTCTGGGAAATCATATGCTGAGGACATCTTCTCACAGCTGCTGTTTCCCTAATGAGACATCAGAGGAATTATGCTGAGCATTGGCTGGGCTCCTTCTTCTTCAAGCATCTTTCCCAGGATATTAATTAACTGTGCAGTCAACGTGATGTGAATCTTTTCATGTTGTGTGAACTGGGTCTTTTTGCTTGTTCCTGTCAGAAATCTTTTAACCTTTACATTTGCATGTTGCTCCTTTTAACAGACAAATGATTCTGAGGGAATCACATGACAAGCATGTCATATTTTTCAAATTTCAAGGCTTTTAATAAAGACCCTCACCCTAGTGAATATTAAAACCAAGTATGGGATATGTTATCTTCCCAAATAATTATTCATAGTAGTCTTGGACAAACTGTAACGTAGGACAGTCTTATCTATGACAAACTTAAAAGAACTCCGATCTACCTTTTCATTAGGAAAATGAGGTTAAGGGCATTTTGTTTGATTTTCAGAAGTTCATCAACATCGTCACTAAGCCTCTGTGAAGAAGCTAACAGTGAGTTTAGTTAGTTTTCTACAGACAGACCCTGGATTCCCTGTGCTTCTTCCTGCCTGTTCCACATGCCACTGACTGATACACCACTGGCTGTCATATTTCAGAAACCGTAATCTTACTCAACTTGCTCTGTGTTAAGCTCTTCATTTTATACATGTGCATCTCCATATTGCTTAAGTACTTCTTTTTGTAATGCCAGGTATCTCCCTTGAACCCTAATTCCCCTGTACCTTACCTTCCCAATAAAGGGATTACTTGTGCCTGTATAGAAGCAACCCAAGATTGCCAAAGAAGAAGCAGAAGTTCGTTACTGTGAAAGACATAACATGGAACACTGAATTCAATAAGAAGTTACAAGCCTCAAAGAATAAGCTTCCATTACTAGTCACCATGGCCTATATATAAATCAGAATCATTTTGACGGAGTGAGAAGCTTATTCTTGACTTATCAGTAGACTATCTGACTAATTGGTATCCTTGAGGATTTTTATATCTCTGTAAGAACATTTCTAGGATATGGACAGCTTGATTTCATTCAATTTCAGGCCACTTCAGCACATGATTAGATCAGATTTAAATGGATGGACTTTACCTATGACTGTTTGGAAGGACAAATCTAATTAACCTGATTGTCTTTCCATGTATTCTTTATCTTTGCTAAGTTCTGAGTTCTTATTGATTACCAGCGGCTACAAAAAAACAGTTGGATAAAATATGCACATACCTTTTTGGTAATGATTATAAACCTAGATTAATCTAATTAAATTATATTGGATAAAATAAAAAATAGAGAGATTAATTATATAAACTGATACCCTTGAAGCATTTGCTTCATGTTTGGTAAACGAACAAATACCGATGAGTAATATTACCACTTTCCACAACCAAAAAGTAGCAACAGCATAACTACAGGAGACATGTCAGTCCAGTGGGCTTAAGCAATTTAATATAAATTGTTAAAAACCTTTCCAAGCATTCCTGTCACTTAAACGTTCATCCAGTTTTCTTTGCCTATGAATTTCTGATTTGGTTCTCACAAAGAATACAGGAAGTTACTGATTCCAGCATTTATTTTCACCTTGATGTTCTTTTGAAAACTCAGCACTGGAGTATGTGATAGAAGATCAAGAAGAATTTAGAAAATACAATAAATGAAATGACTTAAACCTACACTGGTTGGGAAACTATACAGGATTGAGTAAAAACTGTCAAAAATCAAAAGCTTCTCTTTGAAGCCTCCTCTAGACTTATTAAGGATTTTGGTAGTACATCTACTTCCCAGCTACTTTTGCAGCAGTCTTAAGAATGCAGACAATACTGACAGACGTGGAAAAAAAAATCTAAAGACGCTTGTAGATGAAGCCAGAGGCAGCTTTGGAGGTGCAGAGAGCAAAAACTGTGCAGTCCCCACATTTGCTGTAGCTGTAGGAAAGGCTTTGTATGTGAATGGAGTGGAATTTCCCGTATTCTGTCTGACAGTCATGTTGAGTGAATATATTTAGGTTTTGGCTTGTGTTAGCTTCAGGTAAAAGCAGAAAACTTCTTGGTGGTTCACTTTCAGTCAGTTTATGTGGCTTGCAACCTTAGTTATTTATCTGTAAAAATCTGTTTATGCTGAGTGAATGGCCTAAACATTACCCTGTTCACAAATGTATCTGCTGAAAATGACTGGACAGCAAATTATAGTGATATTGGTCTTCAGTTCATTGTTGCAGTACCATGTCAAGAGCTACTGTTGCCAAAATATGCAGGTTTTTGGCTCAGTTTTACTCAGGGTGACATTTCAGAAGGGGAATGTTTCTTTCCATATTTTTGTGCATACATACAGCTAACATTCCTTGCACCATGAATGGAAGTTTTCACTGGGAAAGTTTACAACATGTGGGATTTGTTCTTCTTGCCCCATCTTTATATTGGCTTGTTGTAGTCCATGGCTAGCAGGGAAAGGGCGACTTTTTATCAATGAACACAATATTCAGTTCAGCAATCAGCATTAATCACTACACCTCCAGATATTTCTCCAGGCACACAAGAGGATGCTTATCAGTTTTTCCTGCAGCAATATTTCTAATTAGAACAGGTAGTTGAAAGCTCACATCTATAATTCACTGTATTCTTCCATTTGTTGATATGTCCTCTTGCTGCAGAATTCTAAAATCTTCTTTGTATTTATTAAAAGAACATTTTCCATCTTTCCTTCTGTTCTCAAGTTTCCAATATTTTTCATGTATGTTGCAAATGAAATACACAGGTAACAATGCTCTCTGATGCAGCTACATCCCAAGCACATATCCCTGCTCTTAACAAGTTATATGTAAATTTATTGTACTTCTTTGCAACATTTTAGGCTTACACTTGTAGCTTCTGTGTCATCCATCCTAAAAATGCAGGAGTGCACTAAAATACTGGAAATTACAAATATATAGAAAGCAAAAGGGAGAACTATCTTCCTATTTTCCACATCTTCAATAAGGTTGTGGCTTCTCTCTTTCGCTGCTTTGGCAGGCACTTAGTAATTAAAAGGCTAATCCTTCCTGGAAGGATGAGTAAATGGAAACTCCAGCTGTGAGGGTAAAGAAAGAAAACCATATTTGAAATTGGTACAGACCATCAAGAAAAAAAACAAAACAAAACAAAACACAAAGCAATCTCGTAGAGATAGACAGAAGACTTCTGTTTCTGTTTCTGAAAAATGTAACAGGCATTGATTGACCCAATGTCCTTTATTGTTTCTTGAAATTTGGACAGCCAGCTTGAGATAACCACAAACAAGAACCAAATTGTTCATTACAACTTTGCATAAAAACTTATTTTATCTTTGTGTTATACACCATTGATACAAATAATGGAGCTAGTTTGGCCACAAGGAATTGCAATCCTATTGGCTTTATAAGAATGGTCTCTCTTTTATTTGAAATATATTAAAAACTGTATACAGATGCCAGCAACAAGTCAAGAAGTACAAAATAGATAAATACTTATCTGAACCTCAAATGCTCTTTGCTGCAAGGTGCTGAACACTATCTAAACAATGATACACCAACATATTTTAAAATAATTGGGAATTGAGGCTACTGATGACCACAACAATTGTATGCTACTGGTTGTGACACTATTAGAAAAACAGTAAGATGTCCAATTTTAAGGCAACATGTAAAGTTCAATGGATATTTTATTATAGTTTTCCAAATTTATTAATAATTATAGTTTATAAAATAGTTCCATACTGTCCATAATGAGGTTCTTAGTAATTAATCTGAAACACCACAAAAGCCTCTCTCTTCTTCAGATATTCAGACTGTCTTCAAATTATGTATGGAGTTGTATATGACTGCATTTGGAAACACAGAGTGACTCAGATAGAAAGTGGCAGTGGGGTCTCAGGAGCAGTGAATTCCCTTTTCAGCCCAGCTATGGCACTGCTTTTGCACGTGTACACAAATCACTAGCATTTTTGACCTAAATTCTCCATACAGTATCCATTTCACACTGATATCATGAGTGTCTGGAGATTCAGCCTGAGCTAACCAAACGCAAAGCATTCATATTTTCTTAAATACATTAATTATTATACAGACATACCAGTGTGTTTTACTCTTTTCCTTGAGGCTTCAAAGTGGTTTAGTGGAAGTAGATATCTGGGCCTGAAATGTCAAAATGTACCTCCTAGTATCCATTATTTTTTAAATTACAAAAGCTGATCCTAAGTACCTTAAGTGCCAATAATTCTCTTTGGGCTTGTAAATGTACTGGGGTTAAATAGAGAGATGTGTTAGTTATGATTTCAGATATGTCTGCGCTGATTGTGTTGGACTGCCACAGAGGAGAAATGGGACTGGATTGCTAATGAGATAGATAAGTCCTTGGCAATTACAACAATACTCCTCTACATCTCCGAACAATCAATCATCAGTGGTAGCAGAAGTAAGCAAACTGGTGCCTTGATGTTACAAAAGAACCCCCTTACAGCTGTCAAAACCAAATCATTAATAACATAGGAATCAATTTCTGCTTCTCCTCTCTGCTCAATCAGCAATATTATAGCAGAGAAGAATTGGGAATGGGAGAAGCCAATAGCTGAAACTTAATTTCTGAAGATACAAATTAATGTCTTTTCTCAAGTTGAAGTGAACAGTACTGAGGTCCCAATTGCTCAACAGGAGAGACTATATTGAACAAGTAACAATAGAAGCAGAATGAAAGTGAAAAGGAACATCAGGAAAAGAAAACTGATACAAAAAAAGACAACTTCTCATCAGTAAGGACCCAAGTCTGATCTTCCTGATAAAGTTTTCCTGATTTCTAGTTAAGTTTTCTAATTTAAATTTTAGGAATAAACAGCAGAATAACACTCTATTTAAGTGAAATTAAGGCCAATCTGTGAAGGACAACTTTTACAAGAAGAAAATACAAAATGTAATGTTATGACCGACACACAACAAATCAGACTCTAGAAGTGAAGGTTTTGCACGTGTGTGCATTCAGTTTTTCATAAATTACAAATGCTTAGGACTAAATAAACACTCCTGACAACAACATGCATGTGTTATCCCAGGGCTATTTAAGAAATATATAACACTGAAGACTCATTAGAAGTTTTAAAAATTATTTTTATTATTTTAATTTTATTCCCCTTATGACATTTACATTTGGCAGAATTTAATCTCTGGGGGTTTTCGAGGTGTATTTCCATGCTGCACTTTCATGTAAGGATGTAACTCTAGGTAACTTAATATTTTATTTTGTGTGAAAGAAAACGATCTGGTAATGGTTAAACTTAATTTACAGGGACTATGTTCAAAGCCTTAATTTCATTTTAACATAAGTGTTTATCAGTCTTTTAACTGCACATTTGAGAACATGCAGTAGACATATGGAATGCTCCAGTTTTCGAGTGCTGTTTACCCCAGTGTCTCCCCAGCTGGGAAATAACCCCAAAATAGCAGGCAGTTCTTGTGACTGCTTTGCAGCCACTTTAACAAGAGATGAGTGGTTTGAAAAAGAAGTGAAAAATCACATTCTGCATCTTCACTTTGAAATGCGTTAATTAGCTCAAAGCCTTAACTTGCTTGTAATGGTTATGATATTTGAGACCCTATCAGCTGACTTCTTTTGCTCCTTCCCTGTCAACATATTTCATTACACATTCTCCTGGTGCCTCCCCGAGTCTGTTCCAATCAATCTTTAAATTTAATCATCACAAGCCAGAAATGAGGCTGATTGCGGCTGTTCATTCCAACTGCCTCCTTCCCCAAAAGATGTCTTTTTTCCGCTGAAGAGTAATTAAAAGCATCTGGGAGTGATTAGAAACTTGAGCAGGTGGCTTGCATTTCTGGAATCCGTGTCACCAGGAGGGGGAACCTGTAACACATCCATGAGAGAAGCCCCAGAGCTCAGAACAAGCCAAAAGGTGAAGGCTTCCTCCTCAAGGTTCTTTGTCCTCTTTTGTTAGATAGTTGCTTCAGTAGAATTGTACTCCATTCACAGACCTCTAACCAAGAATAAAATCACATACGCATGGCTCAGATCAATTAAAAAATCAATATTAAGAGAAGGGACATATCAGTGGAAGTAGCATTAATCATTTCCAAGGCCTTTCAGATGGCATGTGCTACATATTAGAATGAGCTGGAGAACTGTGCTTTGTGCTGTCCAGCTCCGTCTTCACAACAGCATCGCTGATATGGTACACACAGCACGAGCTCTATGGGGAGCACACAGAGCAAGTGGGCAAATGAGTGCTAGGCCTGGAGGGAGCAGCAGAGCTGGAGGTGTCATATGAGACGATGAATGCCTGCTGCCGTGCTGATGTCCTGTGGGTGATGATGTCATTGCACAGGCACAGCAGCTCAGTGCCACCTTGCCAGGCGGCAGGCAGACACCATGCCCTGTCCTGCCTTAGGGTGAGTCCCGTGCGGCGCAGAGCTCGGAACCCAAAGCCGCTGCAGCTCCCAGCAAGGCCTTGTGACGTCACGAGCCGGGCGGAGTGACGTCAGCGAGCCTACATTGCCCGGCAGGCCGCACGGGGCGCTGGAAGTGACATCAGGCCGCATCCGGGGCAGGGCCCGGTGGTGCTCGTGGTGGGTCCCGCGCGGCCGGGCCGTGGGTGGGCAGGGCCGGGAGTGAGGGTGGAAGCTGAGGCTGCCCTCATCCCAAACCCGGCTGAGGCGCTTATCTCCCCGCAGGTGCGGCCATGGCGGACTCTACGCAGAACGGGCCTATGCAAGGCGGAGCCGGCGGCGGAGCCGTGGTGAGCGGCGCCGGGCCGGGCGGAGTAGGCCCGGCTGTGCGGGGCGGGTGGAGGCACAGGGCTCTGGTGCTGCGCGCGGGGTGGCTGCGGTCCCGGGGCCGGGGGATGCCCCTCGGGCTCGGGTGGGGAGGAGCAGCTCCGCTTTCTGGTGGTGTGTGCCGCCGTTCTGCGAAATGTCTCTGCTTAAGCTCCTCTCGCGGGGAAGGAGCTGTGTGCCCATCAGCGTGTGATGGCAGGAACGCTGCTGCACCTTAGTGAGCTGAGTTCTGACCGTATTCGTACAAAGAGGCTGGAAGTGCAGGTGGCTTCAAAGGCTGGTTCAAAATAAGGGAATGGAGGAAAAAAAAAAAGAAAAGGAGCTCGTGGCTGAAGTCAAACGCAAAATGAAGCACACAAAAGGTGGAAGCAGGAACAGGTAACCTGCAAGGAGTGCAGCTGAAAGGAGGGCGGTGTTCTGGCATGCGTAACTGACAGTGTGCCGTACCTCGTTACAGCCTTCCTGGTGTTGGGACTGTGTAAACAAGGGGAGAGGACTGTGGCTAAGCAGAGTTTAACAACAGGAGAGATGCTAGAGTGTTGGGAATTCTATTTATTTATGGCCATGCCCTTTTCCTTCAGATACAGTCATGCTAGTTTCAGTTTTCTACTTCTGTGGTGTTCGTAGGCCCAGCTGTTTGAAATCTCATTTAAAATGAGCCCTGGAGTGATAGATACAGCAGTCAGTTTGGTCTAAAGATGTTGCATGAGAAGTTCTTGAAATTGGCTGCCCATTGAGGTTGGTCTGTATAGAGACACTCGCTACCTCTACAGAGGATCTTAGTGCTCTGTTTTCCTTGTAGGATACAAAGGAGCCTTTTGATTTTTGAGGCAGCCTAGCTGTCTGCAATCTGGTTAGTGCATCGTAGCATCATATGAATGTAGTATCATGCAGGATGAAAATACTCCCTTTGCTTCAGGCAATAATTTGATCCTAGTCAAGGCTGTAATTTAATACTGAAGGAAGAATGTTCAACATATGCAAATATTAAGAAACCAACTTATTTGGGGTTGTGTTTTTGTTTTTTGTTATCTTTCAATGTAGCAATTTCTGATGGCTAACAAGTTGGATACAGCAATGTGGATTTCCCGCTTGTTCACAGTTTACTGCTCTGCTTTATTTGTCCTGCCTCTTCTAGGGTATGTATCTTAACATTGTGAAACAACATTAACAGTTTACAAGTAACTACATTCCATTTTCATAGAGTGGTTTTCCATGTAAGAATAACTTTCTGTTATTTAGTTTGTTGGGCTGGTTTGCGAGAAAAGATTTTACTAAGAAGTAAAGTACTACTTACTTCTTTAAGACTGGCTTTAAACATTTGTAGATAAGTTTAGAAAATGCTGGGCAGTTCTCAAGTACTGGCAAATACTCACGTTTGGTGAGTTATAGCATATTAAGTTATTTTACCTTCAGCATCTGCAGTAAGTCATTGTTACCAGTTTTCGAGTGTACTTTGGTAACAGTGCTTATGTATGATAATAGAAATACGAAAAGTACTGCGCAATTGTGATGCAATTCTCAGGGGTAAAAGGCTTCTTCTGAACAGGGGCTTGGTTCATATGGTAACATCTCCTCTGATGATTTGCAGGTTGCATGAAGCAGCAAGCTTCTATCAGCGTGCCTTGCTGGCAAATGCTCTCACTAGTGCTCTCCGACTACACCAAAGGCTACCGCACTTCCAGCTGAGCAGGGCCTTTCTGGCCCAGGCTTTGCTGGAGGACAGCTGCCACTACCTGCTGTACTCTCTTATCTTTGTGAATTCTTACCCTGTCACAAGTATCCTTTGCTTGGGTTGTCCTGGTAACATTTTAAAATATCTTAAAAACTTGATTCTTTTCATCACCCATGCCGTGACTTAAAAAAAAAAAAATTTAGAGTATGTTTGCTATTCATAAAACATACTCTATGTAAAGTAGGATTGATCCACATTCAGATTAATCACTTCTGTACATAGCGCACTGCAGTCTCTGATTCTTATTTTTTTTTTCCCGAAACTTAAATTCAGAGAATTTTATGACCAATCTCATGAGATCCTTTAAGAGAAACTGATAACTTTCATTTATGACCAGTACAGGGTTTATATATAACTTCACTAAAAGTAAGACATATATAATGTAGAGATGCAGTTATTCTATAGTAGCTGTTTCAGATGAGTAACTAAACAGTCCGCAAAAATGGCTTATTCCTGTGGCTTGTCAAAGCTGACATTGAAGTAGCTCTTCTTCATGCTGCTTTGTGTGTATGCTTAATGTCCTACTCTTATAGCCTCACTGGCAGAGGAATGTCTATGTCCTTGCTCTCTGAACTGCTGGCAATTGCATGTTCTTTCACGATAAAATACATTTTGTAGCATCTGTTTATAAAAATGTGGTGACTACGTGTATATGGTGGATTTTAAGTAGTAACCTTACATGTCTTTCATGTAGAAGGAATGCATTTCATTAGAAGCGCCCTGGTGTATAATAATGGTGTACGTTCTACTTTTACATACATATATATACACTGATTTTAAAGCTAAGAAAAATGCATAGCAAAGAAAAGATGTAAGGAGAAAATGGAACAGCTATAAATATAGATGTTAAACATAGATGTGTCTTATTGGAGTATTGCTCATTCCAGCCAACCTCTTGCATAATATCGTGGGGAAATGATACACTTCTTCAGTCTTTAATTTTCCTTATTCTTGCTTCAGTGAGTATTTTCCCAGTTCTGCTGTTCTCTTTGCTTCATGCTGCCACATACACAAAGAAGGTTCTTGATGTAAGTATGGCATGGTGTACAATATGATTAATACTGTTGGTGCACTTGGGATTTATAGGCAAGTTTGGGAGTTGCAGCTGTGATTGCCTTCAGCTACATTAGAGGAGTTAGAGTGAGACTATGGTATGGAACCCCAGCACAGAATCGGAGAGGCCTTCTAGTTTGTTTCTTTTTCTCCTTCTGTTATAACTCAATCATATGCTGAAGCTGACACCAATGATTTCTCTTGAAATAAATGGTTCTCTTTGAAGGAGGCCACTAGTGTGGTCTAACAGTGTGGTCCAAGCTTCTGACCTGTCTTTTCAGGCTAAACCATGTGCTATGAAGTCAAATGTTGTATTTCAGTAGTGGAATAACAAACCTCAGGGTGAGGCTAAGAAGCACAATAATACTGGTCAGGTGAACCACCTGCTTTATTTAGTTTTCTTCTTCTTTTTTTCTTTAGTATTTTAGTTTTCTACAGTTTAATGTAAGCCCAGCCTCCAGTATTCCTACCTGGGCTGTCTTGCTACCATGGGCACTTCATCCTGGTGGACAGAATAAGGCTGCTGGCCAGCTCTGTGCACTTAAATCTAAAATGTGTGGATGGGGTATTTATAACACGCTTTATTTTTAATTACATTTTATGCACCTATGGTTCCTGAGATTATTAAGGGTTATTCTAATGGGGGCTCAACACTCCGTAAAAGTAGTTTTCTTTGCAATATTTATTTCAGTCACTTGCTGAAATGAGTAATAAATGGTAGATGTTAATACTTGACTTCTTTATGCTGGAGAAGATTGGTATCACTTGTATATTTTCTGGCGCTTTTTTCTTTAAGGCACGAGGCTCAAATAGTCTACCCTTTCTGAGAAATCTTCTAGAGAAACTGAATGCTAATCAACAGAATATTCTAAAATTCATTGCCTGCAATGAAATTTTTCTGATGCCGGCCACGGTTTTTATGCTCTTCAGGTAAGAATTATCATTAATGTTTTCAGAATTAGGAACTTCCTGCGTGAGATTACTTTTTGTAATTAATTCTGTGGGTTACAGGGATCTCTGTGTGTATAGCTGTCTGATCAAGCTTGAGCTTAGTTTGGGTCCTAGATTTCTCAAGATGATGCATCATGAAATCAAACAGCATTCATTCTGGTATAGTTGGGCATGGAAGATAAACAGCTCTCCCTTTCATAGCATGAGTGATGTTGTCGGGTCTAACAAAGATTTTTTCAGGACTGTAACTTGTGTTCACCTATGTATGTAAAATTTTGGACAGTGTAACAGAATATTGATCTTTAGCCTCTCTGAAAAGTGTCTGTTTACTCTTACTTTTGGTTGTTAGATCCCAGAGGTTTAAGTGGCATGGAATTTCATGGTGCTAGAAGAGTACAAGCAGGAGCAGGTTATGTCCTCTCCCATGTTACTTCTGACCATGGACCCTTATTTATTCCATTTGGGTTTGCCTGTTTTGTTTGGATGCAGCCTGTTGAATTCATTTTAGGGATCTTAAGAGTGTACATGTTGGAATCCTACTGAAGTCACATAGACGTAACAGTCTGCCAGTCACTGAAGTTTGAGTTACTGCCTTTTAATACTTGGAGAGGAAATATATGTTTTAGGCATGTCATAGCACAGTGAGAGCATTTGTCCCGAGTGGTCTCAAAGGCAGCAGAAGGGCAGTTTTATTTTCTTGGAAGTTGATGGAATGCATCATTTGTCTTTATCTTACAGTAGGGCAGCTGAACACTTAAATACTTCAGCCCTGATGGATTGTATTTCTTTCTAAGGCCACTTACCAACTGATGGATACTATCTGTATCCAGAATCTGAAACATTTGAATGCTTAAAATTTTGGGGCAGAGATCTTTGGTTTTTTTTTTTTTTTTCTCTCTAGAGAATTCAGTATGTGAAGTGGAGCTAGTTGATAAGTCATCTAGTAGAAACTTGTAACAGGTGATATACCGAATGTAGAAACAGTGTAAAGGTTAAATGCAACTGTAGTGGAAGTTTGGAGAACAAACTGTTGGAGCACCTTAAATTGCTTGTAAATACCATACAGATGTAAGACTTCATTTTTTCCCCACTCTGGAACTGTAATGTGGTGTACAACTTGACACATTTTTAATATTACATTATATAAAGAAGCTTCAGTCAATTAAATAAGCTCAAGGTACTTCTATGCTTTACTGTGTATGGTTTGCAGCTCTGTCACATGGAACAGCAGCTTTGTGAAGTACAAAGATCTCATTTCAGAGTAACTGAAACACTTTATTTAGCTTTAATGTATTAATACATAAATGATAGTCTCCATTGTGTTCTAAGATTTTTTTTCAGAAGTTACTACAAATGTAGTGCTTCTATCATCTGAACCGTGCTGCGAGCTGAAAAAGCTCAGTGTAACCGGACTACTTGCATCAGCCAATTCTCATGCTTGTCCAGCAAGCTTTTCCTTAATACCGAACTAGCCGGCACTGTCACTTCTGTGAATCTTTACCCATCACCAGAAATGCCGTAATGCCACATTCCTTTAAGTTTCTGCCTTTGTAAAGGTATGGATACATATGTTTTTTGTTGTCAGATTTGGATTGTCTGAGCAAATACAGCCCCTGTCTGGCTTTTCTGAGCTGAGATGGTTTCCTAGCTTTTCTTAGGGAAAGTTCTGACTAATTTATTTATTTAAATCAGCATTAACCTCTGCTTCTCTGTTCTCTTTCAGTGGTCAAGGGAGTCTGCTCCAGCCATTCATTTACTATAGATTTCTAACATTACGCTACTCTTCTCGGCGAAACCCGTACTGCCGGTAAGCACCACATGGATTTTGGAAGTTAGTGTTTAACAGCGTGGTGTTGATACATTCAGAAATTTTTCATTCTGCAATGGATGCATAGCACATAATACTAAATGTGACAATGGTAATTATAGAATGTGGAATATAGCTGGATATGTATGTTTGTTTTAAATTGCCGGAGTTGATTTAGGGTAATGTTTATTTTGTGTAACTGAACTCATCTGAAGTGCACCATCCTTGAATGGGAACTTTCAGAACATGTTTGCATAATTAAAAACTATGCTTTAGGAGAAGAGTCTTTTAATTGTTCTGCAGCCATTTATCAGAAAGATTTTTAGATTCTGGGTCTCTGTAGGGCTAAACATATACACAGACATGCGCAAACTTGTATAATGTCAGCTGGAGGAAAAAGAAGTCTGTGTATGATCTCAAACATACTCATTACCTCCTTTAATTAAATTTATAAGTAAGGTTTATTATAAGTGAAATAGAGCATTATTGATTTTGTTTGGCATTGACTTGACCAACTCTCAGTGCTTTAAACCTTGAAACTGTAAATATTTCTAGGATTTGCTCAGGCCAATGCTCCTTTGGGATTTTTCTTATGTCAAGCTTTTGTATAGTGTAAGATTTCATAAACACACTTTCCAATCTGATCACTATCTGATTAGGGAAAGGTTTGATAAAATAACAGAGAAGCAGCTTTGGCTGCCATGGCACGGAAAGACAGGTTATAGAATCACAAGTTTTACTGCCTCCATTTTCCTACTATTTTGTAAGAAATCAATCAGTCAGTCTTATTACACGTACTAAAAAAATTTGCGAACATGCTTTTGTGTAAAAAAAAAATATATATATATATATGTTGTGCATGAAAACAAACCTCTAATGGGACTAGTTTCTTGTATTTCTGTAATTTGAAGTGCTGCTAGTGTTACAGGTTTTATTTCTTACATCTTTCTTTCTTAAAAGTTGAATCTAGAGTGAAGGATTGTTTGCGTTCTAGTGAGAAGCACCACAAACACACCACTTTTCATTGCCTCCCAAATCATTATGCTAATTATAAAATATTATTACTCTTCTTTCCTGCCTACCTGCAGTGGGTGTTTTGCTTCCTTTTTGGTGTGTGAGTTTTTTTTTCCTTTCTGCTTGAATGTGGAATTTTTCTGCTGTCTTTATATCTGTCCTTCGCTAAGTTAAAGTTGATTAAAAATATTAACATTTAAAGGACAAGAATTCTGAAATTCTTGCAGGATGCTGCAATGCTGAATTGATCTAAGGAACTTGCTAACTAGAATTAGTGTGTTTTGTTGTTTTAAAATTTTTAAAAATTACTTTATTTAGAAAATAAGTGAATGAAAAGAGTGATTTAGATATTAGTTGCTTCTGGTGAATGCTGTAGGATTTTAATTCTGTATTTAATTTTTTTTTTTTCCCCCAGGACACTCTTCACTGAGTTGAGAATTGTTGTTGAACATTTAATAATGAAGCCCTCATGCCCTGTTTTTGTAAGAAGACTGTGTCTCAGCAGCATTTCCTTTATAAGCAGATTGGCACCAACTGCTGCATAGCCAAATTTCAGACACACGTCTATTGTGAACATTATGAGCAGCTGGCACTTTTGCTGATGATTAAATTTCTGGTTTTACACTGATCTCACTCCAGGCTGTATAAAAATGTGTCTTTGCTTTTCTTGGAGATAATATAAAATTTAGCATATCAAAAGCAAGTCATGGAAACTTTAAAATTACTGTGCTATGTTGGTAATTGGTGGAAAAAAAGTAGCTGCATTCCATCCTAAACGTGCCCAGTCTTGCAGAATTGTTTTTTAGAAATCATTAGTTGTTGGATGCTGATTAAAACTCTGTAAGAAGCCTGTGCATAATAAGTTTATACTAGCCGGAACCATTGGTATGGTAGGATGTCTCTAGCAGGTAGCATTGGTACATACACCTATGCAGTACATGTTGGCCAGTATTCTTCTGCTTACTAAATATCTGTAGAATTATTGTCTAAATTATTATATTCAGTGAAAAATATGGCCCATGTTTAATTTAACAAAATTTAAAGGCTGTCAAGCTGGCATAGTTATCACCTTTTCAGAAGGAGAGCCTATTTCTGCTAATGTCATTTAAAGACAACTCTTCTGAGCTCTTACTTTATGATGTAGCCTTCTGTTAGGTTACTGGGATAAATCTCAAGACTCTGACCATGGAGAATTTAGTTGTCTTGTTAAAACAAGATGTTTTACCAAGCCAAATTGCTGACCTGGAGGCTTTTCAGACAAAGATGCAATGCTTAAACTTTTAACCATCTCTTAAGTGGACTAATCAATGTAAATGTTGTAACTTTTGGAGAATCATTGCGGATGTGTTCTTGTGTCTACACAAATGTGAGACTGCAGTAATTCAAGCATGTCTGCTTTTTAGAAAATTAATCTGTAGCTAGCTCTATATAAATTGTTATTCCAGTTTCTGAGACTCTCATTGTGATGGGAAATTTGCATAAAGGATTGCACCTGTTCAAGCAGCTATTGAAACAAATTGCTGTAGGATTTTTTGGCATAAATCCATCTTATGACTGATCTGAAGGCAGTGTCATGACTACAGAAGTGAATATTAAATTGAGGGCTGATTATGTATTCACCCAGCAGCTGATAGGTAGGTCGTAGAAAAAGAGTATTATCTGTTTGAATATAATGTCTTTTCATAAGTTCAAGGCAAAGTATTTGCTTGATCTTCTATAGCTAATGTTAACATTCTAATTGCATAAAATTAAATGGGATAACTGGGCTTCTGTAAAAATCCTAAGATACTGTACTCTTCTTCCTTGATCAGAGAAATGTGAAACACTTTTGAAAACAGTCTCAGAGCAAAGTATGTAACTACTGAGTTATCTTGTTTGCAATGTGGGTGTAATTCGGCCTTTTCAGTTGTGTTAGTTTGCTAGTTTAGAACCGTGTATTTACACACTTTTATTTTTTGCTCAACCTCTTGGTACTGATGAAGACCTGTTTTTGGTAATTGAATACGATACTCTGACTTTGCATCTTGCTCTCTGAACATGATTAGTTATTTATAGAACACTTGCATACTGCATAAACAACTGCATGCAGTACTGCTCTACGGCTGCTAAGACTTGCAACAAGATTCACTATGTGTATATCCTGTAACTTGAGGATTTTATAAAACCTAAAATTTCTACTGCAATAAAAGGAGTGTTAAATGTAATTTGCTAGGCTCTTCAAGCTTATTTTCTTCTTAACAGAATGTGCTGATACTTGAACCTGGAAGTTGAGCAGAATGCAGTCCTGTGCTTATGTCTGTGCACATTCGCTTACTTCCACTGCAGCTCTTGAAATGGGACAACTCAGTATCTTGTGCATCTCTAGATCATATTGCAGAAATTTCTGCCTTCTACGGTGCAAAAATGTATTACTCTTTCCTTCAAAACTTAACCTAAGAGTAGGCACTGGAGCAACAATATCAGAGGAGAAATCTAGACCTACTTCTGGCCATTTTAATTCTTCAGCACTGTTCTAGACCTTTTCATATTCTATGATATGTTTTTGAGTGGTGACATCAGGCTCTGTTCAGCTCTTTACTTTTGAATTGATCATCTAAGTTCATCCCCCATTCTGGGAATTGGAAAGAACTACCAAAATGTCTTGGTAGTTAGCGTAAGGATAACAACATGTTTCTTCTGAGCCAGTTCTTCTGGCCTAAGACGGCTATTATGAGTGTGGTCTACCGCTCCTTTAACTGTATGCTATCATTAAATTTGAGTGTGAGTTGGATCTGATATATTGCAGCTGTAACTGAAAGATGCTAAGTCTGAGATCCAGCTCTGTGAATGGGGAAGTATGATTAAAAGGAATAAGTGAATGAGATTACAGTACAAGTCTAAATGTGGATGTGAAACTTGAACATTTTTTCTGGTAAGTGGTATTAAAAATGATTTGCGGAGAAATGTTTTGTCATAAACAGGGCTTGATCTGGCTAGTACTGTGCTCTTGGCTTTGTCAAGAGCTGTTTGACAAAACTGAGGCCGGGATTTTGCTTGTGGCCTGGTAAAACTTAGAGGAGTGCCTCAAAAGCATGGAATAAAAGGATAAGAACAATTTCCAAGCAAAATAAATCAGGCAGCTGACCTTTACTCTGTATCAATTTTGTTTTTATTTACAGTAGCCTTATGCTGTCTTCCTGGTAAAACCAAGCTTTCTCAATGCTAACAAAAAACATTCTGTTCACGTGCCTACTTCCTTAATAACTGTTGTTACTCATATTACTTTGCTGTCAACAGCTCGCTATAACAAATGTTTGTGATAGCAGAGAAATATTGCAACTGACTGTAAAAATGTCTGTGAACCCCAAATACGAAGCAGAAGAGCTCTTGTCTTGGAGAAAGTTTGCCTACTAGATAGCGTTATTGTTTCCACTAGTATGAATCACACTGGTAATTGCTTTAATTGTCTGAACTTCTGTAAGTTAAAGTGCTGTTGGATAAGTTTTTGGGTAGATGCACTCCTTCCTGTGCACAAGTCTGTTGGAGATGTGATATTCTAGCATAACATTTATCTGTTCTGTTCTGACCTGTAGATAAATAAAACATCAGGACCAATTGGGTCTGCTGGGAGCAGCTATTGCCAGTTGGGATTTCCTGCACTCAAAGTAATCCACTAGTGCATCCATCTTTTCCTTTATAGTCTTTTAATTTTCATCTTTTCATCATCATTTTTATGCTGTCAGTCTTGTGTTTTGTTTCCTTCATAACTGAAATGCTAACTGTTCTATGATGGATGTTCAAAGGGAACAATTGTAGTCAATATTTAAAGTTCCATGTTAGTGATTTTTTTTTTATTATAATCATGAACTGTGATAGTAGTGTCCAAACAGATAATTTAGTTGGTTGCTTTGCACTGTCCATGCTGGACCTTTTTATCATTAGGCACCCATATTGCCATGTTTGCTGTGCAGATCTCTAATTAAGCAAATATAGTTCTTGTCCATTTTACAGATAGGAATTGAGGTGTGGGAGGAAAGATTCATCTACTGAGGTTATTTAAGAACTCTAGTGCAGCAAACAGTAGGGGGGAAAAACAAAAGTTGGACATTGGAGGGGCTGGTGATTTGTTACTATACCATGTATGATTTGGTCCTATTTCCAAAAAGTACTGTACATTGCAGTGTTCAGATTAAGGCTGGCAAAGACCATAGAGCTGGAAGAGCATGTTCTTTTAAACTGTTGTCAAAAATTGCTTCCTACCTGCAAGAGCTAAGTATAGCTCTGGTATCTTTCTGTTGAGGGAAGAAATATGTGGCAGTGAGATAATGAGCATTTTCTGTGCCAGATGTTAGTAGGCTATGCAGTTGTCTATCACTGCTGCATACGTTTGTGGTTAAAGTATATTGAAATAGTGTATCTCTGTAATAGAACTTTTAATGTGGTGTAAGTTTCTTAAAAAATCATGGGAAAGTCAAGCCTTACAGATTCTCAAGCAGTCCTTTATTCCAAAGACACGTTATCAGTATGGATCGTGTAATTGAATTTAATCTTAAATGTGGATTCAAAAATACCTTTTTAATAAACTGTCAGCATTACTTATTAACCTTTTTGCAAAAGCTGGCTCTGTGATAATGGCAGATATTGCCCAGGTAGGGGAGTTCCATTGCTTAGCTCCGTGCCATCCAGATGGTACAAACTTCTCAAATGAATTGAGAAATTCGTCTTTTACTTGCATTCAAGGACTGAGGCACAAAATGCTAATGTAAGGCTCAGAGGGGAAATATAGTTCTCCTGCATATTTGAGAAAATGTGAAGCCCTTTCAAGAAAATCTAATAAACATAATAATCACAGGCTGCTGACACTAAGGAAAAAGTACCTCATTCGCTCTTTCTTTTATGCAGCAATTTACCAGTCCCTACTGATTTTCAAATTGGATCACTGCAGTAAATTATCCATGCCAGTACCTGTGAAAGAAAGCATTGGGATCCATATTTGTTTAGTGCTGTGCTTAAATCAGCAAGAATGATAAATTTGATGGTATAAAATTGGAAATACCAAGGGCTTTTCTCGGTGAATGAGCAAGTAACTCCGTTAGTAATTTATTGTGACCCCTCTCACTGTATGTGCTTTGTATGTCAAATATTTATTTCAAAACAAATTAAATTGTTTTCTGTATTGATACAGCTATGGTTTTGTTGATGTTCTTGAAATCAAATTGTGTATTTTTTTCTGGATGTAAAATACTATCGATGTTACATTGCAAAACGGCACTTGTTTAAGTTTAGGTTTCTGAGTTTGCGTTCCTGACCAAAATCTTTATATGCTGACTGTCTTAAGTGTGTGTTGTTTTGGTTTTTGTTTGTTTTGTTTAGAATAGTGCAGGGAATACTGAGCTACTGCAGCTTCCTGTTTGCTTTTCTAGATAAAAATATTAAGCTGGGTATTAAAACGGAAAGCTGATCCCTGTTTTTTCAGTCATTGCAACCATTCTGCTTTACTCCTAGTGTATGTAATAACATCTTCTGTGAAAACTTAACTGTGTGCTCAGTTTACTGCTGTATTTCCGTGCAGATCTTTAGTAGAGAAGGTTAACTGTATCTGTTTTGGTAGTAGTCCTGTCCTGTGAATCTTCAGATAGGTTACTTTGTGTGAGGTAATCATAGTCACATAGCTACGTAAGAGCAACTGCTGATCTGAAAAGTCTTAGCTAGCACTTACTACTTGGAATTTATATCTGTGTAATATTTTCTTCTGTAAGAAGTAAGCAAAATCATGAACAAGTCTGGTTTAAAAACGTGACCCTGTGTTATCCTCCCCTCGTGGGCTTAGCTCATTAGTGATGGCATATTTAAGCATTGACTTCTGTTCAACCCCAGCTCAAATCATATGGGCTTTATTCTGTCACTGTTCACTGCTACCACAGAGTTGCAGTCCTACGTTACTTTTGGAGAAGCAATAGCATGAATTATATCCTGAATTATATCCTAAGGAGTCACAAAAGATCTTAAAAGAAGATCTTCTTTTCTTAAAAGAAAACGGTTACTGAGAGTTAATTTCCCTTTACCTGGAGTTCCACATCCTTGACTCACATCTCTTTCTTTTGAGGTAAGTCGAGCAGTCCAGTCTCCTGCCTAGGGAGAAGAAACCAGTTTCCTTGAGAAGGAGCAAGGATCATATTTTAATTTGCAGTGTGTGCTCCTGTCAGTGTTCACTTATGCACTTCGGCAATGTGAAGATGAAGAGTTTGTTGGATGGAGATGGTGCATCAGCCAGTCAAGATATTTTACAGGAAAATTAGGCTGAAAATCAGAGATGAAGGTGCAGGGCTAGATTATCAGCAATGGTTAATGTCAGCTGCAGTTTTCATGAAGGTAGAAACAGAAGGAGAAACAAAAAAGATTGGGGAGAAAAAAGAAAATGGGAAAGAATTCAGCTCCTAGGAAACTGAGATATGGAAATTCTATGGTGTACTATATAGCTTCCACAAACCTCAATTTACCATCCATGATTTTGCGACGTCAGTATCCTCTGGATAGCATTTACATTTTCTAGCTCTAAGTTATGTCTACTTTATTCTGTATGAAAATAACATTGGAATCTTTAGATGCCACTACGCTGTGCGAGAGCAGACAGGCTGGTCTTGGTCTACCTGGAGGGAAAAACAATGCTGCTGTGGGATTATGTGGTTTTGTCCATTATGTTTGAGACTCCTGTAGTGGAAAAGCAAAGAAATAAAGCTTTACTATGACCTGTATTGCCACTGGGTTTCTTGGTATATTTTGGATTCGCATTATTTGGATTTATATTTTTTTCTCTAGAAAATCTGATCGGTGTTTTGAAATAACATTTGCCTATTGCAATTCCTTTCAATGCACTTTCTGTTATAGCAGCTTCAGATAGGGTCTGACTAAAGCACAAAAGTGTTGTAAAAATAGAAAGTTTAAATCAAAGCCATTATTAACAATATATATATTTTTGTAATAACGTATGGAAATAGGAAGTTGACTTAAAACACATCTCTGAATTCTAGTGAATATCAGTGTTATTGGCATAACACTGATAAAAGTGTATAATACAGAGGAATTTTGAGACCTTAGTATAGTTAGAGCAGCACATATCATGCATTTCTTAATTATCCAGCGGTCCTATTCCCAACTCTAATTATTTCAACTTTAACACTGCTTTGATGCAGCCAAATGGCCTGCTTACCTCTGCCCCAGTGTATATGTGCTGGGGTTTGATGTTGTGTCCGTATACTTGCAGATAAATGGCTTAGAGATCAAAATACCATGTTTTATTTATTGTTTCCCATTTGAATGTGTTTGAGTTTTTTTAAGTCCCTCTCTGCCTTCTGCCAGCCTTCTCTGTTTGCTGAACATCATACATTTGTAAGGGAAGAATACTTCTAAAAAGTTACTTGCACTGAATAGGTGCTTTTAATCTCTTGCCTTTGTACACTTCAAAAGCAGGAGGCAAGCTGATTTCATGTTACTTAATAATACAAAAAATTAAGTTTCTCGGGGCAGAAGAGCCAAGCTGCTTTTAAGCTGGAGCTTAGTTTGTTCATGTAAGATTGTATGACAGATGAAACAGCAGACTAGATCTAATGGTACCAGAAGCTTCCTTGAGTCTCATGTTTCTATACATGCCTGCATATTACTGTTCAGATTAAAAGTAGCTGCTTCAGTAGAGTATGCTTTATGTATGTAGCACTGTTTTTAAGAATTTTAACTGGCCTTCTGGTTTAGGATGAGGTGACTGTTGTTATCCTTACAAGTTCTTTTTCCATAAAAGTTGGAAACTACCTATGATTTGGTCAGCTGAATCTAAATGGAATTTTTTTTTCATGTGCTAGTTTTATTCCAAACCAATGACCTCTAGTGGATGACTTGCATCTGTGAAGCAAAACACTTCAACTTAATGTACACCTGTGTGTGTACTGTCTACACTAGAACCTTTTTCCTCTTAAATTTGAGAATAATGTCTTTTTATGAGTTATTGTACTTTGGTTTTACAAGCATCTACCTGTCCTACGCAGTAGAAAGGAAATCCAAAGAAATAGGGATTTCTGCTTATGGTTTCTTTAACTAAATAATTACTCACAAGCCATAATGTTTGTCATGATTGTTGAGAAGCTAAAAGACCCTATGATCTGAAAACATCCCATAATAAAGATTCTAAAGCCTCTGTCAAATCCTTACAGTCATAAGGCACAGTAATTACATAGCAGAATCTAGATTCCCACAGATGCACAGAGTGGCTGAGGCTGGAAAGGACTGCTGGAGATCATCTGGTCCAACCCCTGCTCAAGCAGGGTACCCCAGAGCATATTGCACAAGATTGCATCCAGGTGAGTTTTGAATAATTCCAGAGCATTGAATTCACTTCCTACATGTGTAGGTGTGGGATTATTGATACAGAAAGAATAATCTTTCCACCCCCCTTTTCCCCACATAACCATTAAGTGCACGCTTTTGGATGTGCTTGTATTGTGATAGGTGCACAGCTGCACAAATCTTTCCCTTTTCCCTAATTTGACTGCAGCTGCATGCATCCTGGTATAATTCCTACTGATTTTTGTTCTTACATGCAAGTAATTCCTCCAGGGGAAAGCAAATTCTTCAGAAGTGTAAAATCTTCCTTTAGGAAAACAGTATTTAAAAAGCATTAAAGTTAGAAGAAGTGCCTGCACTGGTATGCTAAATCAGAGCCAATCGGACGTTTTGATGCAAACCTACCTTTTGTTCTCATTTACCATGGAACCACCCTGGCAGATCTGCCCCAGGCTCACTCCTTGCATCACTGATGGGATCAGGGAGGCTGTACTGCTGCTACATTCTCCAGCATATCATGGCGGGCTCCCAAACTGTGGAGGTGCCTGTGGTGTCCCTGAGGGCCAAATAATACACCTTCTTCCATGTTTGCTGTCAACCTCTAGTCCTCAAACCTTACCCCATCTTTCTCCTGTCTTCCTTCTTTACCTGCCCAATCTCCTGTTGCTGTCTGCTCTTGTTAAACCCCCTCTCCTGAAGCCCACTTCCACCCCCACCCCACCTTCGTACTCCCAGTTCAACCAGTTCTGCAGTACTGATGCCTACTCAGCCTCCCAGAAAATCAGACATCTCAGCTGGAGCCCCAAGGAACTGATGGGGTTGTCACTGTGTGGTGCAAGGGGTCTGGGCTTCCTCAGCAATAGGACAACCAAGGAGCAGTTGGGAACCTCCTGATTGCTGCTGCGTGCAAAAGGACAGTTGACTGCAGCTGTGTGCTGTTCAGGAAGCTGAAAATGACTCAGTTGGGTGTTCAGGTGAATGAACTGCATGTGAATAATTAAACTCTTGCCCATATGCTGAAAACTAAGGATACTAACTTCTAGTTTATCTTGAACTTTGATTCGGTGGCCATGAAATTATTACAGACATGGAATAGCACGTGACCTGGAGTTGTACAGACTTAGGTGGATTTGCCAACTTAAAAGCCTTAGAAGTCTTTACTGAAAAGGTTGTATGCTTTATACAACAAGGTTCTAATGTTGTGGCATGTTTTTTTTGTTTTTCTTGTTTTCTGCTAAAGGGAAGCCTGAGGAAATGACTCCAATGCCAAAGTCAGAGCAGAGCCAGCCTGCCCCTTCTGCTGAGCAATACACCAAAACCTTCACATGATAGGTACGTTAGCAAAGGGAAGGGTGATAAAAGAATATAACATTACTCAGTGAAAATATTCAATTTGTTTTTGGATAGTAAATGATAGACCTAAAGAAAAATATTTTTAAAAATAATGCAACAGTTGGTGTCTTTATGGAGCATAGCATGGATGCTTCAGGATTTACACATTTCAAGGATTTCTGCCTATATTTTTTTCAGGTATCTTTTGTGGGAAAAGAAAGGGAACTTTAACCTCTTTTCTTTTTATTTTTTTTTATTTTTTATTTTTTTTTATTTTTTATTTTTTTATTTTTTTAAATCTAGGAAGGAATAACCACAAGGGTCAGTATAGGTTGGGATGTGACCTCCTGGAGAGGAACTCTGTGGAGGAGGACCTGGGGGTCCTGGTGGATGACAGGTTGGCCATGAGCCAGCAGTGTGCTTTGGTGGCCAAGAAGGCCAATGGGATCCTGGGGTGCATTAAAAAGAGCGTGGCCTGTGGGCCAAGGGAGGTGATCCTCCCCCTCTACTCTGCCCTGGTCAGGCCTCACCTGGAATACTGCATCCAGTTCTGGGCTCCCCAGTACAAAAAAGACAGGGATCTCCTGGAGAGAGTCCAGCAGAGGGCCACAAAGATGATGAAGGGCCTGGAACATCTCTCCTATGAAGAAAGGCTGAGCGACCTGGGTCTGTTCAACCTTGAGAAAAGAAGAGTCAGAGGTGATCTTATTAATGTTTACAAATATCTTAAGTGTAAGAGTCAAAGAGACATGGCCAACCTCTTTTCAGCAGTCTGTGGGGACAGGACAAGGGCAAATGGCCATAAACGTGAGCATAGAAGTTCCACACCAATATGCAAAGGAAATTCTTCACAGTGAGGGTGACGGAGCACTGGAACAGGCTGCCCAGGGAGGTTGTGGGTTCTCTTTCTCTAGAGATATTCAAGACGTGCCTGGACACCTACCTGTGCAGCCTGCTGCAGGGAGCCTGCTTTGCAGGGGTGCTGGACTCGATGATCTCTAGAGGTCCCTTCCAACCCCTACAATTCTGCAATTCTGTGAAATTCTTTTACTTTTTCAAAACTCTTTCTGAAATAACAAGGGACCAGCAAAACATCCATTAGGTGAATTAGGCCCTATTAAAATCAGAATATTGACTCTATCTTTACGACTTTGTAACTTGCAGTAATTTAGTATCTAACTCCAGTGCTGTCCATCTGTTGGTTAATGACACGGCATCTGCTGCACTGCTCCTCATTCACCTGGCATGGCTGCGATAGGACTATGGAGAGGTGGGTGTTCATTTAATCATTTCACACAGCATTTCACTCCAATCTGCCTCTGCTGGGCGTACAGGCACACTTACACTGGCTGACTGTTAAAGAAGTTATGTGCCAGTAAATCTTGTTGAAAATCTCACCGGATATGTTAAAGACGGGCACCATAGTCATTTTCCTAAGTGATCAAACGCTTGGTGGATGATCAGACACATTAATTATCCACGTTCCCTGCCAAGCGAACTTCTGGTGCGTTCCCATGCTCCTCACAGCACACAGACCTGGGACAGGTCGCTGTAAGTGGTGACCTAAGCTATCCCGGAAAGCTTCAAGTTGCCAAAGCGTTTTTTACAACAGCGTGTAACGTGCCGCCGTGGCACCGTATGCGCTGAGGCAGGATCAGGCACGGCTCCCGGCCGGGCACAGGCGGCGTCACGCAGAGCAGGCCGGCAGCGGGGCACTCACCGCCTGCGGAGAAAGAAGGACATGTTACTAGATCCCGACGCCCACCGCAGCGTCAGCCCCAGCCATGCCTACCTGCAGAAGCCGCCACCCGAAAGAGAAACGGCAAACACCGAAGCCCCGCACAGGCGCGGGGCGCATGCGCGGCGGCCGGGAAGGCGCGGCCCGTGAGTCAGCGGCGGCCGCCGGGCGCTCCCCGGCCCCGAGCTCGGCGCACATCCGGGTGTCGCGGCGCCGCCCACTGCCGGCTGCCGCCCGCGGTTGGGGGGGTACCGCGCTGCCGGGCCGGGCTTCTCCGATGCGCATCGCCGCCCGCTCCGCGGCCGCTGGCGTGCGGCGGGGAGCGGCCGCGCTCCGCCCGAGGTCGCCGCCATGATGCCGGCCCTGTCCGCCCCGCGGCGGGGCTGCCGCAGCCTGTACCGGTTGTACCTGCGGTGCCAGGCGGCCCCGCCGCGCCGCGCCTGCCACGGTGAGTACTCGGCCTGCCTGAGCGTCTGGGAGCGCTGCGTGACCCCGCGTGGGGCTGGGGATCGAAAAAGAGCGAGGTCAGGTGCTGCTGGGGCTGGGCTGGAGCTGCGGCCGGCCCCGAGTGCTTTAAAGGAAAGCGTTCCCGGGGCGGCTGCTATGCTAGCTGGATGTAGTGTGGCAAGTGTGCGTCTCCGAGCGCTTTGTCGGCCTGCCGCGCTGTCACCCGCAGCCCGTGGTGCGTGGTTTGTTTACAGTCATTCCAGAAAATGAAGTGCTGTCTAACAGGATGATACTGGTTTGCGAACCAAGGCCAGCCCTTCCCTTTGGGCCGCAGATTCCACAAAATTAAAATTCTGACCGGCTTTCATACTGTTACTTAGGGCTGAATTGCAACACAGGCTGCCTTCTGTTAGTGGCTGTGTTAGTGAAGCTTTAACGAATGGTGCGTACGTGCAGTAAGGAAGACCAGCATCTAAACATACTGACCAATTTCCAAGCACTCCGGTTTCACTGGAGCGTAGGCAGCAGCACTGCCAGTGTTACGTCACGTATTCACTGCAGTCTTTCAAAAGCTATAATCAGTAACATCACTGAGTTTTGTTTTCTGGGCTTTTGTATACTTGCGACGTCTAAGAGAGAATGAGAGCTTATTTGACGACTTTGGTGTTTTTTTTCTGTAAGATTCAAGTCAGTGCACACACAGCAATGCACATACTGAACAGGGTAAAAGTAAGAGTGAAGTTGTTGGTATATTCTTATGGAATACACGATTCTGTGAACCAGTCATTGCATTGGAAGGTGCATTATTCATGCATGATTAGTCATACTTCGCATGACCTGATTTACCAGCACTTCTTGAGTATTTTCATTCTGTAAAATTATTTATTCCTTCAATGCATTTTTTTTCCAAAGACACTGTTGTGCCCAGTGCACGCCAGGTTGGAGGAGCCGTATGCCCTTTCTGCTGCCTCAGCCAATCGTTTGCTAATGCAAGTGGTCTGAAGGCTGCCCTCCAGGGTGGCTTCTTACTTGGCTGTTTACATGTTTGTAATACTGTAGAATTGAAGATTTTTCTTCACTAAGGCTTTTTGTAAAACATCATGCACTTCTACAGGTAATTTTGTTAGCACACTGCTCTTCAGTTGAGCTATGTATGTAACACATTTTGTTAATTGGTAACATATGGTTTGTACAGAGTGTATACGTGGTGAAATGAAGTGACACCATTGGCTAGTAGTTTTGTAGTAGTCTGGTTTGTTCATGTACTAATAGTGTTTGTTTGTTTTTTTTTAATTTGTTTTTTAAGACTTTGAAGCAGTATGACTGGAACCAGGACTTAATGTATCAGTAAGCCAATCTTATAAAATAACTTAATATCTCTGCTCCAACTTCATCTAGAGATACTTATCAGAGTGTATAGGGGAAAACAAACATTAAACTGGAATTTAAAAGGAGTTTTTGAAGAGACGTGAGGAAATTGTGTTGTTCTTCTGTTTTGTGAATCCTAAGCACTGATAAAATACTCACAGATAAGTACTTCTAGGTTAATTTTCTATAACCTATGTTGGTGTTTCTGGATCATTTTCCTTTAGAAATCGTTGTCTGAAACATCATTTTTTCCTCCCTCTGTCAGGATGGCAAGCTTCATTGAAAAGCGGGAGCCTGTTTTGTGTCTTGCCATGCAATCGTCTGCCTGTGCAGCTGATGAGTCAAGTGAGAGTTTATACCTCCAATGGTCAGAAAAAAGATCTCGGATCAGAAGATAAAAATGTATCAACCCCTGAAGAAGCTGTGCGCAAAGCTGGAACAGGTAGTACTAGGCTGAAGTAAAGAGCATTTATATAAATGGAAAAAAAATTGTGTTTAACAACTGATACTTTTTTATTCCACTGTGATACTAGAGCTGCAGAATTCTAGTATTGGTTTCTTCTGGGCACATGCATGTAAGTTTCAAATACATAAACGGTAAGGAATGCTGAAATTTACTCCTTTATCCTTACAATATTTAAAGGATTTCGGTTTACAGTAATCAAATCTAAAATGAGGATATCAGCAGGGATTGGGTAACAAATGGAGTATGTCAGGTTTTTTTTGGCCACTTTGCTTGTTTCAATTCTTTCTGTACTATTGCAGGCTTGCTTTGTGAAATGGTTTAGTAATGAAGATTGGATGAGTGTAAATACTGAGCACTGGGACTTCTCCAGATCAGGGCATAGGTGGTTGGTGAAAGAAGGCTGAGCTGTTTCATCTGTTAGAGCTCTCTGGTCTTACAGTTGTCCCACCTGCAGCGTTCACATTAAACACTTGATGTAACAGACATACCTTGGCCTTGCTTGCTTTTGAGTCTTGTGCTAGTTAGGTACTTGAGAAATTCAGAACTCTCGTCCTTTCTCTGTCATAGCATCATATATGTAATGTTAGCAGGTATGAGTTCTTATTTTAGTAACTTGTAAACTCCTGAGGCTTTGCTGTGGTCTTGAAAAGCTAGTAAGCATAGTCTGCTAAAAGTATTACTTTTGTAATGCTTTGAACTATGGAAGTAGATGTTGCTCTAAGTGTAACAATTAGATATTGTTTCCAAAGTTTGTAATCAGATTTTAGAATAAGCTAATACTTCTCCCATTTATGTTTTTTGGAAAATCTTGATCTGAAGATGATTGCTAAAGGGTGAAAATCTTGCAAAAACATCTGCTCCAATACAGCAAAATGTCAGAGTCAGTGGTAGTTGTTGGTGTCTTCTGGGTTCTTAATATGCAGCTACTGGTGTTCTTGGAAGTCGGATGTGTGGAATTTAGTCCAACACTATTGCTTTTGTGATTGCTGTAAACTTATGTAATTGGTGACTTCTGTCCAAAGGAGTCTCCTGTACCTCTCTGACTGTGCTGACATTAATGATGTTCAGGCTTGTTTTGTTGCACAATTAGTTGCTCTCTTGTTCTGCAGGGGCTCAGATCAGTGAGCTGGTCCTGCTCACTGTCTCTGCAGTGATCTGGAGAAGAGACACTGTCCTTTGTGGCAGCATGGCCTTAAATCCTAGTAAGCCTTAAGGGTAGCTGCGCCATATGGCCACTGTGAGACTCACCTGTTGCTCTGAGTGCTGGTGAGTGCACATGAAACTGCCCCATAGAGATATCATGCGCACATGTTTTGCTTTGAAGTTTACTTTGGAATGCATATTGTTACATTCACATTTTATATAGGGGATGTTTTCTGGGGCCTAGTGGATAGAGCTTCTCTATGCATTATGGTTATGTTACCACTATTTGTTTTTAAAAAAGCATTGTTTTTGGATATAATTCTCTAAAGGTAGTGTACTATTTGTAATGATTGCCATAGTTCTCTAGTAACTTAAATGTTTAGCAAATAATGGAGCTTTCATTGACCTCAATTTCTTAACAGGAAAAGCATTTCCCAACTTTACCAATTAATAGGATAAAAAAGAAGAGAGAATGTATTCATTGTGAAAGTACTGCCATCATCAAGCTCTGCTTGTCTGCAAAACACTAGTTATGAATTGAAGTATTTGATGTATTTTTTTTCTTAGCTGATGTACTGTGATTTTTTTTTTTGTCCAGTCTGTAGGTCAAGGCTGTAAAGTGTAAGAGGGTAACTGATGTGGTTTCTGTGCTTAAGTGTTTTTTTTCCCCTGAAATTTTATGAATCAGTCTCTTGTTTGTGATGGTGAGGTGTGTTTAATGAGGTAAACACTTTCATGCAGAGTTACTGAAAGCTAGGGGATAACTGTCATACTTCAGTTTCTGATAAGCAATCTTAGCTGAAGCTTATAATGATTATTAATTTATCAGCTGCCTGCTGTTTTAAACCAGGTAGGAAAAGAATAGAAAGGAGCAGCGAAGGGGTTTTTGCTTTTGTTTTTAAGTCAAACAATAACTGATAGTGTCGGCTGTTCTAAGAATACCGTTTGTTTATGGTCCAACATTGTTTGTTGTGTAATAAGACTGGTTTCATAACTTTTTGTTTTTCTTACTCATAATATACAAAGTATAATCACATTACTTCTTAGTTGTTGTTAAGGCAATATCTAACTGCCTGATGAAAAGACAGTTTTGTAGACCAAGCTTTAAGAATATTTGACCTCTGCATAATTTGAGTATCATGTCAAGCTGGGAGTATCTCAGTGATTAATGCCAACCTCCTTGAAAAAACAGTTTTTTCTATTTTTTAAATTCCTTTCATTAAGATCAGTTTTAATTTTGTTAATGACTGTGAATGTGTGGCAAACTTCTAGTGTTAAGAGTGTTAGTACATGAAAGAGGGTGTACACAGCTTCAAGGTATTGCAATCATCAGATTATTGTTGTGAAAGCTATGTCAAGATGTTTGAGATAAAGATGCAGTATTTTTGTAAATTATCGTGTAGTACTTCTAACTTCCCTTTAAAAATTTCACTTAAATTACTGGAATTTATTTATTTCCATATAATAAGGTTCACTTCACCGTATTGTAAATTATATTTTATTGTCTTCTTCTAGAGTCATATCTTCAAACTTCTGAAAGTTTCTAAAATACTTTGCAGTAATATCGCTCCAATTTGTGACACAAAAGTTGTGGCTTTTAGTTTAAATATTATTTATTTTAATGAGCAAGTTCTTTCTGTAAGATAAAAAGGTTTCAGTCCCTTAAAATTGGACTGCAGGTTGATCAGCAGTTATAAACTGTATAGACGTTGTGTTTACTAGGCAATTTTAGTGCAAAATTTTAGACCCAAACTATAAGTACACTAATAAAATATTTTAAAAAAATCAGGATATATTCTCCTTACGTTACATGTTTGTGCTCTTTTTCAAGCTGGTAACAGGACACCGATCAGTACTACGTGAAATGTCTTTTGTTGTATTTAATGTTTTACTATTCACGCTTCATGTTTTGAGAGTTTTAAATGTTGAAAGTCCAGGGTTTTTTAAAAATTATCATTAGAGAAAGCAATATGAAGCTATATTCTTATGCTGACCAAACTCTTTACAAAATAAAAAAACCAACAACCCTAGGTGTTTCCACATTTGCAGTGAGCTTTATTTTTATTTTACAGGACGAGATACTGGCAATGCAGATCAAAAGCAGACTTTCCTTAAAGAGCCAATCCAAGTAAAAGGTAAAGAAATACTTCATGTATTGTAACTTTACTGCTATCAACTAGTGGTCAAAAAAAATTGTGTGTAGGGTAGGTGGTTTGTCCTCAATTGTATAAAAAATTGCGTGAATAGCATTTTAAACATACTTGTGTATCAGATTTGTTTGCTACCCAATTATTTGAAAATGACTCCTGAAAAAGTATAGGAGTATTACTTATAACTATTCTCTCTTCTATGAACTTTATTGTTTTAATTACTTCTTTCAAGCTAATGCATTTATCAGGGGAAAAACTGCCTTGTTTTCTCGCCTGTTATGACAATCTGTCCTCCTTGCATCTTTTTAGGCATGTCCATTCACCATTTCAGATTTAGTGCAGCTAAGCTGACTACTTGAAATACTTGATCTTCCCCTAGTCCTTATTCTAAGTCTTCCTCTGTTCCTTCTTATTGCAGAGTTAATCTAATCAGTGTGGTTTCTAAATATATTTTGACCACATGAACTGCCTAATCTGAGTCCCGTAGTGTTCATACTTGTGCTTGTAATAAATACAGACTTTTGTCTTTATATTGTTTAAAAACATAACTGGATAAAATAAGGGCATATCTTTCATTCATCATTTTAATTTATCATGCTTGATTTCACTCTATCTGTATTTTAAGTTTTTATTATGTTGTTGTGAGTTATGCTATAAACTCTCGGAAAAGAACTTGCTCAAAACAGGAATTTCTCTTTAAACTGTAAACTCATTTAAAATAAGTATCTCTGCAGAGAAGCTGACTGAGAACGCAATAAATTCTATCCACATTCCTTCCTGCCTTTCCCACATGTTTTAAAAAAAAAAAACATCAGATCACAGTGCTCCTCACTAGCAAGGCGAGGTCCTGTCTCCTGTGTGTGTTCTCCATACAGTTTTGTCTGCATTCCTGTGGGTCTGTTGTCACTTAGTGTATGTATGCAGGGAGAACACTTGAGGTAGACAAGGGAAATTAGATGCAGTGTGACTGTGGAATAATTTAAACACAGTGTATCTATATTGCAGCAGAAGGGGGCTTTGTGGAGGCCAACAAGCAAGGGTGTTAAAGATTTTGGTAATGTTAGTAAAGTGAAATTCTAGTCTTCAGTTACTGTTGTGACTTAGAAACTTACTGCTCCAAGGTAATATTTTCAAAGGAATACTAATCTTAAAAAATCTGTGCTATTTATAATGTTATATTTGTATAATCTTTTATTGGGCTTTATCCTTCTATTGGCAATACCAAGTTGATTTTTGTCACATTCATCATCCATTTTAGTAAGGTGTTTGAACTGGGGGTAGTGTTCTTGAGACAGAACCATGGTAGCATAGTGTTTTATTTTAGTGAAATGTACCTGTAGACTTTCTGCAAGATGTATTATTAAGTGTTTAGTAAAAAATAACTTGTGGATTTATCAAGGCTAGTACTTTGGATACATGTCCACATTCTAAATCGGGAAAGGAGAAAAGCATTCTTTCTGTTTTAAAAAGTATTCATCCAGTTTTAAACTTAGTGAGTGATGGACTGTTTTATGAAGTCTCTAGTTTCTTGTCATCTTTGCTCAGGTGCATCGTGTGATGAATATGATTACTCAGGTGCTTTAACAGAATTGTTTGAATTCAGACAGGATGACAAAGCAATGTTATCTGCAGTGTTAGTGAGCTGCTGAGTGTCAAGCGGTGTAGTTTGCCTTTAAGCTTTTGAAAGTCAGAAATAAGAATACAGAACTCTGGGATTCTTTTTCCTTAAAGTCATAGAATCATGGAATCCTTAGAGTTGGAAGGGACCTCTGAAGGCCATCTAGTCCAACTCCCCGGGGGGGAGTGAACAGGGACACCACAGCCAGATCAGGTTGCCCAGAGCCTTATCCAGCCTCACCTTGAAAGTCTCCAGTGACAGGGCATCAGCCACAACACAGGGCAACCTGTTCCAGTGCCTCCCCTTATCATTAAGTGCAATAACTTTCTGTAGATATTCTATGATTTAAGGAACAGTTTTAGACTAGCTATACAAAACATTGGCTGAGATGCTGTAATATACAAGAAATTCATATGTCTATAAATCTGCAAAGTTTAAATTGTTTGTTTGTTTTCAGATGAGTTCTTTAGTGTTATATCCTTCAGCAACTGTAACACTTCTTCTAACATGCCTAACATTTTAAAGAGAAACAAGTACATAATGACTTTCATTTGAAAATAAGACTAAGCTATGTACCTATAGACAAGCAGGAAATAAAGGTATACATTTAAAATTCCATTTATTTCTGAAATTATTATTTATTTCTGAATAGATGTGGTATTCTTTGTCATGCATAAAAATGGGATGTGATTGCATCTTCTAGTTGTGCAAAGAATTATAAAAAGTACATATGTTTATTTTTTTAGTAATGTCCAATATTAAAGATGTTAATTTTAAAGTAATAGTTGGTCAAAATGACATATGCAGCCAACTCAGAACAACAGAATTTGGAATCGTTAAGTGTTAGGGAAAAAAAGAAACAGAGTTCTTTGCTACCATTTCATTTGTCAGAACAAGGCTTTTCAAACTGCCACACTTGAATACTGTGTTAGCAGACAGACAGCATTTCTGACACTGAACTTGTTGCATACGTAGCTGACAGCGACAGTTAACTGAGTAGGATGTTTGAGAACACTGAACTACTCAAGTAGCACTTCTGGAGATAGAATGATCCTACTGCTACTTGCTTCCACAAGTGTGAACGTTCCTGTCTCTTCTTACATGTTTTATGCCTCACTGACAAGCAGTAGTTCTCAGATCTCCTCTTAATAGGTATCATAATTTGATATCAAATTGAATTACCTTTTCAATTTCTACTTCAGTCTCTGTGAGTGACTTACTTATCTCTTTCTGTTTTTAAGTGAAAGCAGTCCTCAAAAAAAGAGAGTATGGACCAAAATACACGCAGAACAACTTCATTACTGGAGTCAGAGCAATTAACGAGTTTTGTCTCAAATCCAGGTATGGTGGGTTTAGGTTGAAATGTAAATAGTGAATACTCTTGCTTCAGAAGTAATGTTGAATGATTCTAGAGTGACTCAGCAGCTTTTTCTGAATGCTTTTGCAGTGTATATAGTGCTAAGTGGCTAAAGTTAGCTCTTGTTTACTTAGTGTTACAGTGGATTAGGAATTTGAACTTAATTTGCATGTCTCTGTAGTGGCTTCTTAAATTAATTTACTTGTATTTATGTGACCATAAACTTGGCTGAGGAGTATCCACCTGTAGAGCAGCTAATCACTGGAAACTTCGTGTTATGTGAGGTCTGTAATTTGAAGAAAAATATAATCTTCTTCACTGCAACCTAATTCCAAAAGTAATGCCTCCTATTCATTTCCAAGGAAACTACAACAAAGAACAGAATAACACTGTTTGATAAGGGAATTCTCAGCTACAAAATACTATTTTTTTCAGCATAGTCACCACCATTTAGAGATATTAAGTTGTGAACCCTCTTATACAGCGCTTGTATACAGTCAATTCCATGCAAATAATTCACTGGAAATGTTTTATTACTTTGTCTTCAGTGTATAATATTTCATATTTTCATGGTGTGAATACATAATTTATACTTCTGACTGTGTAAATACACTTAGATCAAAATTTAGGATTAGAATAATACAACCTTCACTAAACTGTTTGTCCACTTTCCTTAGTGATTTAGATCAACTGCGGAAAATTAAGCGGCGAAGCCCCCACGATGATGTTGAGACTTTCACTGTGTACCTGAGATCAGATGTAGAGGCAAAGTAAGAGCATTTTTGTAAAGGAAATGTTTGGGTCATTTAAAATGGATTGTATGAAAGAGAGAGCTTTTAAAAGTAAAGTTTACAGTGTGAAAGGGCAATAATATTTTCCATTTTCTATTTGAATGCATTTTATTTCCTAATTTTTGTAACTGTAACCGAGTTTGTGGAGGCTGTGTTTCATGTGTCCAAAGGTGAAACACTTCTCCCCTGCAGCCTCTCTCCCAGTTTCTTGTTCTGCAGAGTAATACATGACTTCTTGTTGGAAGGAATGATGTGATGTTTTGTTTTTAGGAAAGTCATTTCTAACTTAGTGAAACTGAAAAATAGTTACAGGTCTTCTGTTTCATTGAGCATTACTTGCATAAATAGAACCACTGTTAAGGTACTTCTATTCTGCACAGGTCTCTTGAAGTTTGGGGTAGTCCAGAGGCTCTTGCTAGAGAAAGAAAACGACGTAAAGAGGCAGAGATCAAGTACAGAGAAAGTAAGTATAGAGTTTTCAAATAAGTTCAAGTAAACAACAAAGTATGATTGGAAATCCACTAGATGATCAATGTATTTCTTATTTCATTGAGAATGTACACATCTGAACTTACCAATCACTGAATAAGATTTTATAGCATAGTGTTAGTGTAACACATTACCATCTATATGGTTATAGTCTGTTGTATAAATCTACTGTCATACTTTGTTTTGGAGGGGACTTTTCATATTTGGATGATAAAAAAGGCTTTGGATTTTTCTTAGTGAGAATATTCAGAAGATGTAAATCTCATCTAAATCTTTATATCTTATCTTTACCCACTTATTTTTCTTCTGAAATGAGTTCTGTGCCCCTCTGCTTCAGAAGGGGGTAAAAACATGCTAAAATCATCTTTTTGCTTAAAATTATTGTCATCCTGATATTATCAATAGCAGCTATAGTTAAATCAGTATAGCTTGTAATGGATTTGGATCCATCTGGTCAGTTAAAATCGCAGGAGAGGTAATACCTCTTCAAAGTACGCACTCCAGTTATGCACTTCAAAATTAGAGTTGTTTTTTTATTTTTTTTAAATATTTTTATTGTTGAATCAATTTTGCCACTAGAGTACACCAGTGTTTACTTTGAAGTTAACGGACATCATTAGTGAGTGGAAAAAATACTGAAGTTAAGAGACTTGCAGTGAAACATCCTCTCTTCCTCCCCTTTGTGGCAAAAGGGATGAGGAGTGTAGAACCTCTGGATTCTGTTATGGAGAGTTAGGTTCATTTTTTGGTTGTTTGTTTTGGAGTTTTTTGCATTAAGAGGAAGGATAGTGAAAACAGCATACTTTGAATTTTTCCCTCTGTATGTGATCCTTTGTTGGTAGAAATGGTGACAATGTATGTGATCATAGCAGATTTTATTTGGCATTTTGTGTAAATACATAGTATTTATTTCTGATTAACAATATTGAGAGGGATTTTTCACAGAGATCCCTGTAGGAGATTTTAATTTGTTAGAACCATCTAGCTTTTGTTAGAACTTAGCTGCTATATGGGGGAAAAAAACAACAAAGCAACAAAACCTTAAATTTTTGAAACTGCTAGTAAAAGTAAAAAGTATTCATGATAACAATTTTGTGCTGCAGATTTATTTAGAAACCAAAGGCTATTGAAGGAATACAGGGAGTTCTTTGGAAATACTAAGGTAAGTGTTGTTTTAATGTTTTTGTCTAGAAAATTGTAATGAGATGTACTATGACAGATTTTGAAGGAAAAAAAAGGTTGTGAAACAGTTTTATAAACATAACTAACTGAATATTGAAAGATGTATTTGCACTATAACATTAGTATATATAGATATATCTCTGTAATGCAGCAGTAAATGAGTTGCCAGTTTAAATGAGTTCCAGCTCTGGCAGTGTTCAGTGATCAGTCCATCAGTAAGTTTTTTTTGTCAGTTGCCTTCTTGGTAACAAAATTGCATCTTTATTTGGATTCTACCTATAGTGTGGATATCCAGCCTTTTGGCTTGCTGGGGCCTCATATAAATGTATACTATAGTTAATGTATGTAAGTAACAAAACTTATAAAACATAAAACTAGTGGGATATTTGACCCTGTTTTTGTGAAACTAATGCCTCAATGCCTAGTTTGATGGAAGTAGGTGCAATTCTTGGTGAGTTCTCAAGGTGTTTGTCAGAGACTTCCGATGAAATATTAGTCTTCCCGTGCTTCATCCTTGATAATGATTGTTCACAAATGTATGTATTGTCAACAAGTGGGCTGTGAGTTGGACATGCCTGACCTGTTTATAAATGTGTAGTAAATACACTGTTAATTTAAAAAAATGTAATGGGTTTCTTAAGGAAAAAAAACAGCACACCAGTTTGTAGCTATGTGCCCTGCATTACTCTTGGCCTTTCTTCTTTGCTTAGTTAGACATATTCTTTAGATCCAGGTGCTCCATCATGGTAGACTGATTTCTTCATTTTACTGCTGAGCAGCCGGCTCCTGCTGTTATGGTTGTAGTGGCCCCTGGTGGAGGCTGGAGGCTCTGTTGGTTGTTTGTCTTTGTTATAGCCCTCCATTTGTAGTAATGTGGAAGACCTCACTGCTGTTCAGTGAACATTCAGTAATAAATTAATAATCTTCAAGGACTGCAGCTTCACTTTTTCAATACGAGGATGTTTTTGAATAATTTTTTTCAGTAGATACTTTAGGAGATGTTCAAGATTTGTCTATTTTGTTTTAGTAACTTGTTTTAATATTCACTTATTTCTTTTTTACAGCCACGCTCCAGTGCAGCAGCTATGTTTTTCAAGGGACCAGGGAAGGTGGTAATGGTAGCTATTTGCATGTAAGTTTAAAAAGGAAAAATTTTGCTTATGCAAAGATGAAAAATGTTGATTTTTACTATCCTGGAAAGGGGAATGTTCTGTGTACTGAAGATGAAGATGCCTGTGTCTCTGTAACTGAAGTTAATAGACTTGTTTATTTCTTGTTGGTGGGAAAGATGTTCAGTAAATACATTCATCAATATGTGGAGATAAGAAAGAAAGTATCTCTCTGATCAGAGAAGAGCAAATTTTTTTGAAAATGATTAAGTGATTTATTAAAGCTAAACTCAACGTTATGAAGGACATGCAGAGGCAGCCGTTTAAAGTTGTTCATTCTTGCTCCCTTGTGAAAGGAAGCTTTTAATCAGTATGTTTTAAACAGTCTTCCATAGGACTGCAGCAAATGATGTCATTTTCTGTTTCTGCTGTTATTCAGTACTGTGTGTTACGAGTTTGAGTGAAAGAAAATGAAACTAATAATCCTGTTTTAAAAGAAATGAACGTAGAGAATATCTGGCATCATACATGAAAATATGTGAAGTTTTCCTCAGTATGGCTAAATGGTGGCTACCATTTATATCTCGTAAGACCTGTACATTTGTAAAATATATTTTTAAATGAATTATTTCTTTACTAACACATTATTAATACAAAGGAGCAACATAGAAACTTATGGAAAAAATACTTTTTAAACAATTGTAGTTTTCTTTTGAAGCTACGTGCTTTTTCCTAGGGAAAAAAACACAAATTTCACTTGACTGAAAACTTTCCTCTGTCCTTTCTGGATGTTCCTCTAGTAAGTGGAATGTGGGAATGTGTGATTATACAGTGCTTCTAGTTTTGCTGAAAACATTAAAGACCAAATATCCTGATGTTTTTTTAGCTTATTTCTTCTCTTTATTTTCAGAAATGGGTTGAATTTTTTCTTTAAGCTACTTGCTTGGGTTTACACGGGTTCTGCAAGTATGTTTTCAGAAGCTATACATTCTTTAGCAGACACATGCAACCAGGTGAGTTTTTTTTATGCTGCTTCAATTAGCACTTGTAATTATTGTTTAAGAATGAAAGTAGATACTTAGAGTATTTTTATTCTTGAAAGCAATAATTCAGTGTACTAGTTAGTATTTAATCTAATGGCCATATCACTTAAAACATAATCTTATTATATATAGTTCTTATCAAATTGTAGGGAGATGAAGGCATATTTTGTCAGAAATGCACGTTACTTCGAAAACATTGCTATACCCAGGGCTCTTCCTGCTGTTCTGCAATCTGAGTGCAAAGTTGTTGCTACTCTGTTGCACGTTCACTTGTCAAATATAGTGATTGCTGCAGGCTTATCTGGCTGCTCTTTTATTCTTTACACTAATGTCTGTAACTTGGCAGAGAGTTTATAAACCAACCGTAGAGTAATTGACCTAGTCTAGAGGCCTTAAATGCAGAGTCTAGAGTTATCTGTGATTATAAATAAAACCTGTTTTAATATTTGGGCTAGTATTTCTGCTGAGATAATGTATATATACTACAAACAGTATTATTTTACCTCTCCCTCTCCCATGATTACTTCCATTCTTCTAAGCTGTTATTTTTTCATATAATTCATCGTTCCTACCTCAGTTGCAACTTATTTTCCCTTCAATTAACAGGATGAAAGTGCACTGAAAAAGTTTAAATGGGTTAAAGTGTTAGTCATGGACGCAAACATTAAGTCTGTCCTAGGACTTATTCCTCATCTTGTTTGTTGCCAGGCATATGCATAATGTAACTAGTCTTAGCCTTTGGAAGCAGTATCAGAACCAAATACCTGTAACTTAGGTTATGTGATCACCCCTCTCTGCCTTGATCCCTGCCCGTCCTGGACAAGAATGATATATTGGTCATCTTAATGCTATTGTGTGCATGTCCTCATATTTCAGCAATTAAATTTTAATTTCTGTTAATGTAAGAATGAGACAAGTCAGAATGTAAATTCTGAAAGTTTTTTTAGAAATAAGTTGAAGGAGGAGTTATAATAATTAGAACTGTATTCAGCTAGTTCACGGATCATCAGTGAGACTTGAAACAAAGCTGATGTACAAGTGTACCTCTTTATTATTTTATCTGAATGTTAGGTAGAAAAGCTTTAACTATCAGGTGTGGTGATAGAATGACAGAGTTTGCTTAGTCATCTCTTGGTAAAAGAATGCTGAGAGTTATGAAATTATTGCTTTCAAATTATATGCTATCACCGTAGTCTCTGTATAATCCCTCTTCAAGAGGGATCAATTTAAGTGGTTTTGTTTCCTGAAAAACTGTGTTCCTTCACATTGAAGCAGTGACAACACTTGTGATTACACGTGATATTCATTTCTAAAATCTCTTACGGTTATAATTAACATTTTTTTGGGGGGAGAAAAAGGGTTACATTTGGTTAATAGATATTAAGCATTATGCTTCAGCACTAATAAAACATGAAGAACAAAAGCAAATCAGCATGTTGCATTTACTTTTATTTCTCTTTCAAGTTCAGATGAAACAGAATATTACTAATATTTTCTTCAAGTAATATATTTTTATTTTGTCTTAAATAGGCATTGCTAGCTTTGGGCATCAGTCAGTCTGCAAGGACGCCTGACCCTAGTCATCCGTAAGCTTTTGGAGTAAATAATGGTTTCAGTAATCATATATAGGAGTAAGATTGGCTTTGTGCAGTTCTTATTTTTTTTTATACGTGCCATTTTTAAATCATTTCTGAATTGCTTCTTATTTTTAACATAGGGAAAAAAAAAGAAAAGAAAATGCATTTCTGCTAAATTGCAGGAGTTCTAGCTTCAGTGGCTTGATACATGTTATATTTAATGCTTTTTGTTGTGGTATGTGTTTTCATGGGTACTGTTTTAATTGGCTTTATTCCTTTCAAACTATTCTGAGCTTTTCTGCCTTTTCCAGTGGTTAGATTTATGTTGTCTTTATATTTTACTCACATGAATATTGAAATTTAAAATACAAACAAACAAAAAAACCCCACCAAACCCCAACAAAGTGCTTTTTTTTCAAGCAAGCTACTTATATTCAAGGAGAGGTGTTTGACTCAAACTACTGTTTGCTCTTATCTCAGTAACGGATTTTAGTGATATGTTCTTACAGCTTCATGAACATTAGAAGCTACGGTCTCCATGATTGGTTTCTTGGTCATGTCATGCTTTACTCTTTACATATTTGGTCAAATCATTCTTATTTTAAGCGATAGTTTAATATATGTCTGATTTACAGAATTACTTAAGTTTTACATCATTAGGAGCTTCAAGTAATTTGAAGAAATGGTTTAATCTTAACTTACTGGAAGGAGATGCCAAGAATATTTCAACAATCACATTTTTCACTTCTTCCTTGTTGGTGTTATGTACTACTGCTTTTTAAATGTCACTGAAGATGTGCATTCTTTGTAGTAGCAGTTAATATCAGAAAAAGAATAAAGGTACACTTTGATATTGCTTTACCTCTTCCCTCTGCTCATAAAGACTGCAAGCATTAAAGGTTTGCAGTTAGATGAAATACAAAGACATCACAAGTTTTCTTTCTTCCCTTTTTGTTAGCATTAAAAAATTGTGTAGACTAGCTGCCTTTAAGGTTAGAGATTTTGTTTAGAAGTAGCATTTCACTATAATGTAAAAGTGACACGAATAATTTCTTTACAATTGTTACCAAAAAACCCAACCCTTTCAGTCTCTGCCCAAGAGCTAGTACAACTAGTATAGTTTGTTTAAAAAGGAATAAGATAAATATATACGCTTGATGTCTTAGTATGTTCTTGATAACATTTTTTGAGTGCCGCCTTCTTTTTTTTTTTTTTTTGCTTGGGTTAGATTTGATTTAGCACCTGTATCTTAAATAAATGCACAGTTGTGGTAATGCAAGGCATGTAAAAGTCATGGAAAAAGCCTGTAGATATGTTTGCAGAGATGCTGTAACTTATTTTCCTAAATCACTTTCTTTGTTTGTATCCAGGTATGGTTTCACAAACATGCGCTATATTGCCTCCTTGATTAGTGGGGTGGGCATTTTCATGATGGGTGCAGGACTTTCTTGGTATCACGGGATCATGGGTTTACTCCACCCTCATCCTATAGAATCTCTTCTCTGGGTAAGCTAATCTTGTTTTGTTGTTATGTCTGTCTCAAGAATGACTTCTTGAGTCATTTTGAATCCCAGCACAGTTAACTGAAACCATCCTTAATGACCATGTTTTGAGGGGAAAAAAAAAGATCTTGTTAAACTGTAGCAGATGTTACAGGAAGATAGCTATTCTTTAAAGGCTGTGTCTGCCCTTCTCACCTCCCAAGATCCTTTTCTATTTTACAATATGTTGCATAATTCAAGTATTGTTGGTTGCTAGATCAGTTTTTTTTTTTTCTGCTTATGAACAGCTACATGGCAGGGTGGCTAATGGTGTTCTGGAATGCAGCATTAGGGTAGTCTGTGGTGAAGAGGTCGATACAACAATAACTGAGACTTCTTTTTCCATCCCTGTCCCACCCCATACAGGCATACTGCATTTTGGCAGGGTCATTGGTATCTGAAGGAGGTATGTAGCTCCAAGCAATATTTCTATTAAAGTATTTTTAATGCCTGAGACTATACTGTAAGTAATTACTTATACTTAGTCCTTACTTACGCAGCAGTAAAGTTTTGAACTCAGTTGGTGACAGTTGTTCTAAACAAAAGAACTGGAAAACTTTGCTTATCCATTTGTAATAAGAAGTTGAAAAACACATTATTTGAAAGTATATGTAGAATGCCTTTTTGGTATTTGACTATCCATATAGATTCATTAATGGTTTGTATGAGGAGATGTGTGTAGAAAAGGATACTTTCTGCTTTGTCAAAGAACCGATAAATAGTCAGAGCTTTCTTGATGATCTATTGTGACAATACAAAGAGAAGTCCCCCCTTTTCAAAATGAAAACTTTTTTTGCCTCTAACTTTTTTCAGCAACTACTTTGGTCTTGTTTCAGCTACTCTTCTTGTTGCTATAAATGAAATTCGCAGAAGTGCTCGAGCCAAAGGCCTGTCATTTTATCAATATGGTATGTGTCGTTATAGCAGTAAGGTATGTGATGATTTAAAACAGAATCTGTTTGCACAATTATAGAAAGAATTTTGTCTTTTCGCTTACCCTTGCTTTATTGGTTTATGTTTTGTATTCTAGTAACAAAGACATTTTACAAATTAGATGGTAACCTGTTGATTTAAGTAGCAGTACTTAAATACTTCTACTGAAATACTTGCATTTTTTGATAAATGCTGCTTTACGCTTTTCATCTTATAATGAATATATAATATATTACATTATGTCCACAATTGCTTCCATGATATGCACTGGGCTTGTTCTCTTGATTTATGAATGCTTTGTGAAAGCATATAGAATTCACAGCTTACAACTATATAGACATGGAAAGTTTTTTGTCTAATTTGATAGTGTTAATATGGTTCATAGAGTACTATGCAGAATGTAGTAAAGCTAAGATTTCCGAAGCAATCTAATTTTTTTTGTATATGCAGTTGTGCAGAGTCGTGATCCTAGTACCAATGTAGTGTTACTGGAAGATGCTGCAGCAGTTCTGAGTGTGGCTGTAGCTGCAACCTGTATGGGTCTGACTTCTTTAACAGGTAAAATTTTGCCTCAAGATGAGGCAAGCTGAATGTGAATTTCTTCCTGTGCATTATATGAACACAGAGTATTTGGCTTGTATTGGTTGACTTAAATATAGCTCTGCTCTTCTCTGATCCTTGCACTGTGTGGGCTTTTGGAGGTTTATGCTGTTCTCTGACCTGATTACCAGTAATTTGAATTAAAAGCATTTTTTTTTAAAAATTGTTTTTCCTTATGTTTATTATTAAAGAGATTAAGCTTGAAAAAGTACTTGTCCATGAATGGATCTAACTTTCTTTTGAGCTGTTTTCTTGGACAAGCTCAGATATTTCAAAAATATGCTTGTTATAGTCACATATTTAAATTACATATTCTGCATAAGTAGAGCTTCCTTAATCAGTGGTATTCGGCTCCATGTGCATGTGGGGGGGATTTAAGGAAGCAGTTCTTTCCTTCCTTTTGATATGTAATGGTCTTAGTATTATATTTTGATTTGAATAAGTGTTCTTGAGCAATGTGGCAAACCCAAATTGTACATGATCTGTATAGCAGCTGGTTCAAAATCTATCTTTGCACAGTCAGAATTTATAGAGGGAAGATGATTTATTGGCCCCTTTTTAAGGTTTTGACTTTTTAAAAAGTTGTTTAAAGTATGTACAACAACTTTGTGTTTGTGGCTTTTAATGAATTAGTTGCAAGTTAAATTTTTTAATGTAGAAGTCATTGTTTTAAATTCCAGCTCTAATTTCTTTCGTAAAGCTAAAGCACAATACTATTTCTACCAATTTAAATATCAGGGAATACACGTTTAATGTCCATTATCTGGACACCAAATCTGTTTTATTTTCCATCAAAATGATAGCTGTATAGTTAACTTCATAAAACAGTGCTGCTTTACTGATAAAAGAACAAAGATGTTTGGTTGTGCTATTACCTTTGTTTAAATGTATAAACTTAAATCTATACCCAGAAACCCAAATAACTGAGAAGTGTACTCATTTGTCAGCATTGCAGTAGAAAGGAATTTATGCTGTTTTCTGTCTGAGGGAGAGGAGGGACTTGAGACTTATGATAACTTTTTTTCTTCCAACTTCCTCTTGTTGATTGGTAGTGAAGAACTGCTAATGCCTGAGACAAAACAAAAAACCACACTCGAACGAACTATGTACTCCTTTCAATGTGAAATCTGAATTATCTGATACGTTTTAGAAATGCACCATGAAACTAATTTGAGATGTCTTGTTTAGGAAACCCATACTATGACAGTGTGGGGTCTCTAGGCGTTGGAACTTTGCTAGGAACTGTGTCAGCATTTCTAATCTACACTAACACTGAAGCCCTGCTGGGACGATCTATTCAACCTGAACAACTGCAGCGACTTACTGAGTTACTGGAAAGTGACCCTGTAGTAAGGTGAGAATCTTTACAACTCAAAAATTCTACTGATCAGCAAAAAGCAGGAAGATAACATCTGGGAAAAATCATCTGTGCGCTTAAAAGTCTTCTTGTTTTAAGGTGGAATCTTCTGTACTGGGATCTTAGTATGTTAATTGTTACTAACTTCTGTGCTAAAAATTTTTATAGGTGAATGCCCCTACCTCTTATATGCTCCACAGCTGAAAGGAAATTGCATGTGAATACCAACAGCTACGTTAATTATCAGAATTGTCACGTGGCTTAATTGAGAAGGCCATGACAAATTTAGAAGTAACTTCAAATATGTGAAATACTAGCACAGACATGATGCTGCAACGTTGCTTTTATAGCTTATAAGACTTAAATGTTTTAATTCTATGTTACTGTTAATATTCAGTCTCTGGAGTTCAGTAGCAGCTGCCACTGAAGTGCTGCAGTAATGCTATGGTATAATAGATTCTGCACGTTGGATGCTTATGGAATGAACGCAATGCTAATTTCTCTTCCTTTGGAAATTTGCAATTGGAAATAACAAACTTAAGGCTTGTTGTAATTCTGAAGTCTTGTATAAATGCTTTTTAAGGAGCTATTTTGGATTACTTCAACCCTATTAGCCTTAATTTAGAAGCGAAACGCTTCTGGTTTTCTTCTCAATCTTTAGTTGTGAATAGATTTCTGAGAAAATCAGCTACAGTATTTTAGGGTTCTTATTTATCTGTAGTCAGTCCTGCGGTCTGAAGGAAAACAAAAACAAGACCATTAGTGGCATTCGACTATTCCTGTGTTAAAGTCTAGTATCATCAGGAATGCTTCAGAAATGTCTGAACAAAGAATTTCAAAAATTTGAAACTTCTGGTATTCGTGTCCTGTATTTTAGTCTCTGCTTTTGTCTGGCCCGGATGGAAAAAATGGGGAAACTTGCTCTGCAGTGACAATTTTAAGTTCTACTTGTTTTTGAGGATAAAGTACATTTTTGTTAATGTAACTAGGGAAATAAAGGTAAAATAGTTTTGTTATTATTACTTTAAAGTATTCCACTGTTGAAATGAACCACAGTATGTCTAGGTCTAAAGTTTATTTGTATCCTATCTCTGAAAAATACAGGGCTTTTTGTTTATTACTTCTATTTGTGCATCGTCGAACTTGTGTAACAAATGTGAGTAAAACTATAGAATAAAAAAATCAGAAGCATTCAGATGTCCAAAATATTGCAGCATTCATCTTGAAACATCTGTTAGAGACCTTTGAATAAATAAATAAACGTTATCATCAGTTACAACCAGCCGTACTGTGATTAGTCACGCTCAGTTATTCAGTACAATCAAAAATGAGTTCCAAACACAACATCCATGGCTTTTTCATGTGTTAAATGTAACCTGGAATAGAAAATTCTTACAAATTGTGCAGTTAGCAAGGAAAGGGCGCTTCTGTAATTGCAACAAGTCCTTCCAACGACTGGCACAAATCAGCTAAAAATTGAGGGTACTTAAAGTATTTTAAACATCTGCATGCACATGTTTTCCGTTCCAGAATAAATTATGTTTTAGAGTGGAGGAAAGCACAAAACCTTCCGTGCAGCAGCAAATAAGTTGAACTTAAAAGCTAAAAGCTTTTTTTTTTTAAATTCTTTTTTAAATACCACAAATCTAGTTCTAAATCTACCACGCTTCCTGGAGTCTGTCTTTTATTGCAGCCAGCCCTTTAATAGATGGGGATACTTGTGTTGATGTAGCAGGTACCTGTGGAAGCGATATAACTAGTTAAATATAAATCAGTATTTAATGGAAATGCGTGATGACAAAATGATTTTGATAATTTCAAATTTAACAATTATTGTTTCAGAGCAATTCATGATGTTAAAGCCACAGACATGGGAATGAGCAAAGTGAGATTCAAGGCAGAAGTAGACTTTGATGGACGGGTTGTTACACGTTCTTACCTGGAAAAACAAGACATTGAACAGCTGCTACAAGTACGTTTAAACAAAGTGATTTTGTTACTTCCAGCATTTGATTTTGCTTTCCAGCTTCAAGTATACTTAAAAGTTTTTCAAGTAGATGAGACGTTAAAATGACTTCTTGGTTTTGAAGGTTTGCAGATGTCGTTACTTTGTGTTAGTGTATCTGTAGGCAGAACCGTAATAACCTGCTGAAACAGACCCATTTCTGGGCTTATTCTTACATCAGCTTAGAAAAATGCAGATCTGTCTAAAATCATTCTGGTGAGAATACAGCTCACCATATAAATGTTTATTAAATTACAAGAACTTGAGTCAAATCTAGAAGCCTGTCGCCTAAGAATAAGCATATTTTTTTGGCACAGGTATTTGCCTTGGGTGCTAAAGATGCAGAGTGGCAGTTTACATGTCCTGCCTTTCAGGCTAGGCTTGAATATGGATTGTTTGTGTCACATGATTCAGCATTTTGACAGCATTCGCATTCATCAATTAACCATCCTTGATGCCTCTGATTCTAGTGTTCAGAGAAGCTTTTTTTAAATCCCTCTCTTCAGTATTGAAATGCAAAACCCCTCTGAGCTGAATTTTGCATGGTAAAGCTATGAAGTCTGAAGTAAAGAATATCTAAACCAGAAGGAGAATTTTAAGTAGGCAAAATCCTTTGCTTACGCGTCTGTTTTCACCAGTAACTATTTCTTATGTGCATTTGCTTGTGTAGCTATCAGATTTTTCTCTGTTATCCTTTTCAAAATGAAAATTCGATGTCTGCATTTTATGTCTGTCCACTGAAGATGACTTAGCAGTTACCTGAGTTTACATGTAATTACTGCAAGTCTTTAAGCCATTAGTCCATGTTTCTATTTTTAAAATGTACCACCCTTTAATAACAATAAAAAGTGTGTATATTTGTATGTGTGTGCATATACAGTGAGAGAGCGATAAGTAATCTGTTCATATATTGGATTTCAATTTAATATATTTTTTTGAAGGAAGAGTGCTATCAGATTTGTGCAACAGGGAATGCAGGTTTGCTTGATTTTTATATTGCCAAGTCTGAATTCCTTTGTTTTGCTCTCACAGCTGTTCTGTAGTACCCTTGTGTCAGCTGTGAAAACATCATTACAGCATAGACACTTCCAGCAGGACTCAGTCATCCATAGTCAAGGGCAGACATAACGCTTGCCTTTTTATCTGTGTTTCTATAAATTACTAGCTTATCCTGTATTGGTATCAACACTGCTCATTCTGAAGTTGTAAAATTTATCAGTTGAAGTGCTGTCATTCAGATTAATCTCACCTCTTTCGCTTTTTAGACTTGCCCTTGTCATAGCCCAACATCAGTGGGATTGGGGGATATTTTTTAAGCTTATTCTGGTACATTATTAGTCTCTTCTGTCCCATTACTCTAAAACTGAAAACAAAGCTGTTGTTTTGTAGTCGTATACACATGATGAATTGGCTATCGTACTGAGTCTTACCAATCACCTATTTGTCCTATGTTGCAACTGTATCATCTACTCTATGGCTGAGATACTAGAGGACAAATGGCTTCTAGTCAGCTTGGTTCTTGGGTGTAGGAGCTCTGAGGAAATCAAGAGTGTAACATCCAGTGTTCCTTAATCATATTGTTTCACTTTGTTGTACACTTATCTCCTGGTCTTAGTTTTTATCAGCTGTCTTTGAGTTTTTTTTCATATTATTGAGGAGCAGTATTTACAGCAGCTTTCACAGTAATCGTGGGATTTAAGATGAGTTGGTAATGTGATTCCCAGGCTAAGCAGTGTATGGATAAGCAGGAATGCATGAAAGTGATGAAAAAATACGGTATCCTGCTCTGCCCTGTGATCAAATGATACCCTGGAAACTTCTAAAAAAAACCAAATGAAATTCTCTAGACTTAGCTTGCAAATAAAGAAGGAAAAGAAAACTGTATGTCAAATGGAGGTGTAATGATGAGGCAGCTATTTGCATCAAGTAGATATACTTCTGTGCCTTTGATATGTCAGAGTAGATGATGTTTTCAAAGGAAATGGCAAAGGTGGAAAGCTTTTTTCTTTTTTTTCCATTTCCATTCCTATTAAATACGTCAGAACCATCTGGAGGATTATTTCTAACACCATCACCACCACCACCCACCCTTTACTCAACCTCTTAAATTTGATTTCTTGCAAGGAAATTCAGCAAGTGAAAACCCTCGAAGAATTAGAGGCGTTCATGCTTAAGCATGGTGAGAATATCATTGACACACTGGGAGCTGAAGTCGACAGACTTGAGAAGGACTTAAAGGTAAAATCTAGGTGTTTAATAGGGAATGTATATTCTGATATATTTTAAACAGTATCACTGCTTATACTTCTTGGGATTGTTTATGTAAATGCAAGAGAGGAGAAGAGGTGGTTGATTTTAATGCCAGCTCTCTTTGCTGTAGTTTCACTGAGTTCTGAACAGCAGCAAACCCTTCCTTTGATTTGTTTGTTTTGCATTTCAGTCAGTTTTATTTAGAGAACACATTTCATAAAATAAGAACTGTGCCCCTGTAAATGCCAGAGTATACTTACAATGTCAGGTTATTTACAGGCAATTAATTTTGTTTTGGTTGTAAAGAAGCAAACTTCATTTTTTTTTTTTTTTAAATCTGGTTCTGTTGAAACTGATATCCCTGTGTGGTGAGGGCTCTAATTACTCAACGTATTCTGCTCATTTGGAAACCATACAGTACTAGCTGCTTTTATAGGCCTGTCATAAGTTTCTCATCATTACAACATTTTTTTTTAAATTCTAAGATTTAAATATATTTCAGTTTATGTAACAAAAGATTGTTGCCATGTTAAAGTTTCTACTTATTTTGTGGTGGTTAATTTTACCTTTTCTGGCACAAATATAGAACTGTATGTATACTGATTGCCAGACATCCAGTAGTGTTATCACCATCTTTTCCCTTAATCTGGAGATTCTGCTCAAGAGCACATCTATCCTTGTCTATTATTTTTTATTAATATTCTAGTTTTAGTTTATATCCTTGGAGTGGTACCATTTATAAATCAAAATATTTTGGGGATGTAATTGCACCAGCAGATCCAGTTCTTCATGGCTTTTAAACCGCAGGCTCATGACTAATTATTTTATAAACGTGAATACTGGGATTGGGTATAGTTGGGGATTTCAGTCAGATTCACCTGGCTTTGAAGTCCTGACTTTCAGTATACCTATCATGGATTATACAACCCACGCAATACAATATACAATACTGGAAAATGTGTATGTCTTAATAGAAATAGTGTTTTGAATCTTTATAAATAGCTTTGATGACATATGACACATTATTTCAGCAGTTATCCATTGTTCCAGAAATTACTTGTTATATGCAAGTATATCATATTAAGTATGTTATATTTGGGCAGTTTTTCATATAAAAACTAATTACCTTTTAAAAATCATAATAGCTCTTTCATACTTTATAAGGCATGAGCTAATTCAGCTGTGAAGTTAAAAAGTATTTGTCAAATAGAAAGATGACTTAGTCTTCAGAATAGCTCCCTGTAACGGCTATATTTGTTGAACCTACTCTTCATTTAAAAATTGTTGATGTTACCAGAAAAAGGAATTTGTTATCCAGTTGCTAACACCATACTACAAATCAATTATTTGTATCCAGGTGTGAAAATGTTGAATATTTTCAGTAAAAATGTAATTCTTTTTTTAATTTCAGCAACGAAATCCTGATGTTCGTCATGTGGATTTGGAAATACTATAGACTTGGCAGAAGAAATCTTTAGGTTTATAGCAATTTGGGAAGAAGTCATGTAAATGGCTGAAAAGCTTCTGAAATGTCAATGACCTCAGCAGCATACCTCGCTTTAGCTTGCAGGCTTCCCGGACTGTTAGCTTCTTAGGTCTGCTTCTTGTTCTGGAAGAGCATTAGACTTGCAGTCAAAAATTTCCGTGACAAATCCGCTTGAAAAGCTACTTGACTTAAATTCTGCTGGAGAATCTATTTACTGCAATTCAGAACTTCAGACCTGAAGTTTGGATAGGCAAACGTAACTGCCTGACGACATGCAGCACACTTAGTTTTTCCATTTGTGTCCCTTTGCAGTCAGTTTGCACTTCTTTAGTTTCTTTCAAGATATCATTAAAGGTTCTTGGGAGATATTAAGATTAGCTAGGATGAGTTTGTTCCAGTGGAACCTGCCAACCGTAAACTAATTGTTATATTTCAGCTGTGTGATTGTTTCACAGTTTTTCTTTTCTATGAGAAATTCTTTCAAACAGGCCCTGGCCTTCTCTCAAGTACTGTGACCTGGAAACCTTTTTGCCACCATTGCAATTACCAACAGCACTTCAGAAAAAAAAAAGTCAAGTTTTTCTCCTTGGTGGAGTCAGCTGCACATGGTTAGCCAGAGGATGCTGGGTTACTGTGAAGAAAAAAAAGAAACGTAGTGGTTTCCATGAATTTCCTCTGTTTAAATTCTTTTCTTTTTCCCCCCACTTCTATTTTCCTTTTTGTAAATATCTTCAGATGTAATTTGGGAGACGCTTGTGGTAGTGTTTATTGGAAGTTACTTGGCATTTTTGGCTTTTTATACTTTTAATAAGCAGTATTGCCAAAAATGGTAATTGCTGGAAGATGTAAAAAATGTATTTGGAAGTAATAATAGTTAAAATGTATTAGAAATATTTATAATTAAACACTTCAATACATTGTATTTTTTATTTATTTACTTAAAGGTATTTTACATTATCTGAATTCTAAACTACTTAACTTTGTGTTTTTTAAGAATTGCCCATGCTTGTCTGGGAAAGTAAAATAATTATACCAGTGGTCCTCAACAGTCATGAGATAAGTGCCTAGACTTCATAACTTTGAAATCTGCAACTCTAGCACTATACAAAATCAGCTTAAAGGCTTTCTGCAGTGGGCACCCAAGTCATACCAGATTCTTCAAGAACCAGTTGTTTAATAGAGGCTGTGATAATGCAAATCGAAATTTAAGTGAAATAACTATATATAAATAACTGAGGAAAATCCTTTAAGCACTTTAAAATATTTCAGCAAAATGAGAATTCCTTGTGGGTGAGAGGTGGTGTTAAGAGCCTCCTACTGATTCTGTTACTGAGCAGTGACTCTCTGAGAGGAGAGAGGCTGATAGGAAACAGGTCCTCAAAAATCAATTTATTAAGATTAAGCTACAAGCATTGCAGTAAAGAATAATTGTGGAGACCAATAAGTCCAGATATGACTAAAGGCTTTTAACTTTTTTCATATTAAATACCAGTGAATTAGAAGAATTTAAAATGGCATACCTTTTTACAACCGAGAAGCACTTTGTTTGCTGGTCATTTTACATAGAACAACATTCCAGAGCTTATTTAAAGATGAGGCTTCACAGACAGTAGTTGTGGGCAAAAGGTGTCAAGTATCCCTGTCCATAATTCCACTTCATCAGTGGCTTCTTTATAGCATATTAACTAACTTGTTATGGCTAATCCAGAAGGCACCTGTTTTCTCCCATTGTAGAAAACATTAGTATATTTAAGCCTGATGATTTGAAATATATTTAGTGAAAGATTTTAAAGGTAATTCTGCAAATGTATTGTATCAAGTAAATACTTACTTTAGCATATTATAAATCATTTAACTTTCTCCTCACTCTATGGTGTGAACTTCATCTCAACTCATTATGCACTCTGCTGATGTTAGTCTTATTTATGAAGAGCACTGGAATCAGATAAATGCATAACCTCTTTCCTACTTCCTAGAATATCTCTATGGATTTTGAATTTGAATAAACACTTAAATTGTTATTCCAGAAATGTTGAAAACCTGAAGAGGACTAAACCTGGGAAAATCTTACTGTGGAGAAGTTATGGGAGGCAGTCAAGGTGATGCAAATGATTTCTATGCTGGCATCACTGATGCCAGTGGAATAGAAATGTTATTGTCTGCCACTTTGTTACAGAAATTTCACTAACTTAGTAAACATTACCTAGATACTGAACTATTCCAATATCTTCTTGAAGAGGAGGCATGAGCTTCTACTCCTATGGTACATCTGCTCCAACAGCTTGTACAAATGTTTTCTTATTCATCAGAGATGTAATTGATATGAGTTTAACTTAATTTCTGTATCTGAGTCAGAAGCATACCCATTTATGCACCTTTTGTTTGCACTGCAAGAGAAATATACGTCTTTCTCTCCCAGTTGTATTATTGAATACTTGAACACAATGTGTTGAATTAAAGAACCTATAACTTGAATGGTTCGGATAGATAGTAGTTGTAGTATAAGGATCTATTTCCATTTTTTAATAGAATCTGGATGGTGGTGTACCACAAAAACACAGAGGTTTTGGCAGTTTCTTATAAGCTTATGTATCTTGTAGTTGGGTGAAAACAATTCATTGAGCTTGTCAGATTGGAAAGGTAAGATAATTTCAAGTTGTTATGTTCATATTTATGATGATTTGAGTTTGTTTTTAAATGTTCTGCTGTTTTTACTGCTTGAAGAAAAAAGTTTGAGGTATGTGGGTCCAGTACTTAATTTATTTCCTTTTGTTTCGTATTCTGGTAGAAAATGTTTTAATAATCTGTTTACATGATGGAATCCTCAGAATTGAAGAAAACTTCTAAAGCGTGGAGGAGTGAACTTCTTTGTTGTTGTCAGAAATACAATTACATGATGACTCTTTCACATGGGTTTTAAGGAGTACTTAAGGAGTGGGGATTTAGCTAACAACAAAGTGATAGTCTAGGATTTTTGTCAATAAAAGTTTAGTCTTTCAAAATAATTTTGTTGATTGGCTTTACAGGTTGTATTTTTCAAGTTGTGTTCAAAGCACTACTGCCCTCTGCTTTGCAAGTTAACTCATTTGTTGTGTCACATCTCCTACTTCTGTAAAATCTGTGCTATTTGAAAAAGGTTGTCTGAGTATTCCAGTATACTGAGTGATTGTAATGTGTTTTAAGTCAAAGTTCACTGGATGCTAATACATGTTTTCCTTCAGAATTTAGTTTTCAGTAAGATAAGGATAAAATTCTGCAGTTATTGTCTTTGCTCCCATTAATCAATTTAAAGCCTGAATTGTTTATATGCTGTGGAATCCAGTATTTTGTGCAGCCCACAGCCTCCATTTTCTGCAGTGTTAAGTGTGATGCAGTAGTATACCCTTTAGTGAACTGCTATATTACAAACACTACATTGTGTCCTGGTCTAGGAGCAGCAGGAATTCTTGGGACAGGAGAACATATTTCTAACAACTAGTTGCATTCTTTATCCTCTGTGGTTCACGCTCAATCTAAAGGTCTTTCAGCCTATGCTTTTCTCTGTCTTTGAATGCCTACATTTTTTTCTTAAACATCTTTTACTTAGAGAGGAGGAAGCAATTATGATGTTATGTCTTAACAGTAGGGCTAAATCCTACCCATGGTCTCTGAATTTTTTACTGACTCCTGTTCAATGCTAGTTTTTAGAAGTGATTGCTGTTCTGAAAGCTTCCGATCACGCTAGCCAAAATTACCAGCATTCTGATTCTGCTAAGTGAAGCTTTTTCAAATATATCCACAGAATGATTTGAGAGATTTTTATTGCCCCTCCCTTCGAAAAGGAGAGAGTACAAGGAAGAGCTTTAGATTTGTTTTGCCTAGATAATGCACTAATTGCTATTCTACATTCTCCTTATTTGTTATCATTTTAGCTGACTATTTTTTTCTTAGAAAAAATAAAGATGGAAGTACCATAGTAAGATATGGGCTACCTGCAAAGAGTTTTTAGTCCTGCAATTTAAGAAAAAAATCTCAGTTAAGTAATTCTTTTTCTAAGGATGATCTAGATCTGTTTCTCACAGAAGAATCCACAGAAGCATATTGTCTAAGAGTTCAAAGAAAAGTATGACATTTGGTGGTCATGTTCTTAAGGCATTTCAGTTTGACAGAGTAGGACAATTGGTTGATATTGACTCCTGTACTGGAAATGAATTTCTGTACATGCTTAAGGGCTTACACTGCAGAAGCGAATACAGAATGAAAACTCTTTTTCCTAGCTTAAATATTGTGCTGCTTCTGTTCTGTTAATTCTGACTAGAGGATTCAACTAATATCTCTTTTGCAGTTTTGCTGCTTAATGTAAACAAGAAGTTGAGATGTACTGAGAAGATTTTTTTGTAGAGGAGTTGTGTAGCTTAAGTAATTTTTACTTTCCTGTGAGTGAGAATAAACTAATGAAGATCAAAAGAACACTATAGCACTATTACATATAAAAAGGAATAGGGTTCCAGGCTTTAAAGCACAATAGTCTGACTTCTGAAAGATGTCCCTTGAGGAAAAGGGAATGTGCCATGTGGTTGTATGGTGTAGTGATTGGAAAGATCAACATGATGGAAAAGGCATTACAAGAGGTGGAAGGACCAGCACAATAGCAAGGTGCTACAAAGGAAGGGAAGTAGATCACTCACCTGTATCAGAAGATTCTGGGTTCACAGGGAAGAGCTTCCACCAAGAAGGGATCTCCAGAAAGAGAGCCTCCCTTAGTAGCAGTCAGTCCTTAAATGAGACCTAAGAGCCAGGCTCCACCCCATCTGGTCACACAGGTGAATTGCCTTCACCTGTGCTCCCAGGGCTGTCTGGGTCTTTCCTCCAGGCACTCAGTGTTCAGGCTGTGACTCAACAGTCCCCATACACATTAACAGCAGAAACTGCAGCTGATCAGTCTGAGTTTTCAGGCTGAAGGAAAAGAAAAGATAGTTCAACAAATGTGGTAAAAAGAGAATACAAGATGCTGAGCATTTGGGAGAGGGAAGAGATCAACACAATCTAAACAATGCTGCCAAAAGTAAGAAATGATGATCAGAGACAAACAATAGGAAATGGCATTTGATTAGAAGGTGTAAAAAGATGTAGTACAACATTTTCTTTTTTAGCCATATTAAGGGAGTTGCCTGATTTCCTCCTCTCCCTCCTAACCCACCCCCCAGAAGTGAAAACTCATACAATCATAGAAAACTTAATGCTCAGGGGATGGTATAATCTCAGCTGGAAGCTTTGTTGAGAAAGTGTGCACTAGGTGGGTGGAGGTGAAGTACTTCTAGTTGTGGAAGTGGGAGCTGGAGTGGATTAAAGAGAAAATGATTGAGACACCAAGCTGAAATATGGAAAACTGAAATATGGAAAAAGTGCAGTGTCATAAGGACTACAGAATGGTTGCAGTGGTCTGCAACCATTGTTGAATATGTTAGTCTGTATTTTCAGGTTGCTTACATGCCTGTGGATAAACAAGACTTCTGGTTAAATCATGATGTTCTGCAATGGAGCTAAAGAGAAACTCGAGTCAGCAATGCAAAGAGGACATACATCTTACAGAATACCACTGTAGCAATTGGCAGGACCATCACAATGGAAAAGCTGTTACAAAAGAGGTAGAAGGACCAGCACAAAAGTAAGGTGCTACAAAGGAAGGGAAGTAGATCACTCACCTGTATCAGAAGATTCTGGGTTCACAGAGAAAAGCTTCCACCAAGGAGAGATCTCCAGAAAGAGATCCTTCCTCAGTGGCAGTCAGCCCTTAAATGAGGCCTAAGAGGGGTGGAGCCTGGCTCCTCCCCTTCTGGTCACACAGGTGAATTGCCTTCACCTGTGCTCCCAGGGCTGTCTGGGTCTTTCCTCCAGGTGCTCAATCAGCGGTTCAGGCCATGACTCAGCAGTTCCCATACAACCACTGAATAAAAAATACAGTAGATCTGGAGCAAATCAGTGGTCTGATGGACTGTTTCTTTGTGTAAATCAAAAGCACTTATTAAAATAGAAGGTCTTGGTTACTTCTCAGTAGTGTTAAACTAAGAGTAAGCCTGCTCATATTTCTGTGTTACCACTGTTCATAGTGCTGTTATGGGGACAAGGTGTCTGTTAAAATAGTGGAATAGAGCTCCACACTAATATAAACTGTTTGATTTTTGCAATTTAAATTTAGACTGTATTTAAAGCATTTGAGGTTGTGATCTGCTGCTTCAAATCTGAAGACAGAAGAAAAAAATACGCTATGTTGTGTAAATGATGTAAATACAAAGCTTTTTGTAAGTTTCTCATCAAAGTAAAGACACTGAGAAAGGATGCAAGATGAAGTGTCTGAAAAATGTCTGAAGCATTTGGAAGGTGTTTTAGGTATTGCCAAAATTGTCAAAAAGTCTGGAAGCCAACAGTGAGGATATTCATTGGTGGTAGAGTTTCCAAAGGGCAATCTCAAGATGGAAACACATTTTTCCGTGCAGCCTCTTAATCAAAATCATTCTCTATCACCCTTCTGCACCCTTCTGATGCTTGCTGGTGTGTTGGCTTTTTCATTCTCTCTTGGTTACTTCATATTAGTAAGGAGAAGTCAGTTTGATTTGTGAGGTGTAGATATTCAAGTATTTATCTGAACGTGTTTTCTCATGTAATTATAACTGAATTTGGTACATCTTGTTAAATGCCTGGAAGCTGTAATTATTCAGTAAAATGTTCCATAGCTGGTAAAGCTTGTGTTTTGTTAATTGAAGCAATTTTCTGTGTAATTTTGAAGGTAGACAGTGACACTGGCTTTAGGCAGCTGATGGTGACTTGCCATGTTTCTGAGTCAAAAGTGCAGTTATGGATGCAAAAGAAAAGTTATATCCATCTATTTGTACTGGTTATTCAAATAGCATTTGCACTGCTAAGAGCGTGCACTCCATATGTCGGCAACCTGCCCAGGGTAGCCCAGCTGTATTTATTAATACTTCTTCACTGGCAAATGTGCCATTAGTCCTATTCACCTTGATCTCCAAAGAGTGAAATTCCTTCCCCAGTACATAGTAAGCTCTTCCTGCCTGTGTCAGACACCCTCTGGTACTATCTCCAGTTTGGACTACAGTCCTGGGTCAGAGAAGTGGCTTGCACGTTGATATGTAGTCAGGCATACAGAGAATCTCTTCAAGAGGTTGTGTTTATATATTAGACTTGTGCAATAAGAATAGTTTGACAATACCAACAAAGCTGTCCAAGCCTCCTAAGGCAGGTCTCATTCACTTGAAATTAGTGATCAGAAATTAGCTTAGAAAGGGTTTAACATACTGACCAATTCACCGAAGGTTCTCTATCACTAACAATGACAAAAACTGGTGATCTATCTGGCTATGGAAAGTACTATTTCTATCTGAGCTAAAAAAAACCAACACAGACTGCTTGGGATTATAAGGAGGAAATACACAAATGCAGGAATTCTGGGTGATAAAGTGGAGAAACTTGAAAAAATGTGGAATTTGTCTGAATGCATTGGTTATCAGAAGTAAGCTGGTCAAGCAACATATTTCAGAAAAGATGAGAAGGTTGTTCTTCATCTGGACCTTTATGATTCACCAGGTTCTTCAGACTGTTTCAAGACTCGGGTATGTGCAGATAGCACTTCAGATACCAGTTTTCTGCATTCAGATATAAATCAGGCTATTGTATGACTTGTCACCCCAGCACCGATTATTACTGGGAGTGTTCCTGAGTGCTCACTGCATAATCCTATCTTCTGCAGAAGCTTTGTGATTCAAAGGGTTTCATCAGACTTCTGTGAGCCAGAATTGCCAGTGAAGCCAAGAAATGTGCCAGATATACCCTCAGTAACCAGATCTTGGATGTGCCAGATCTGTCTTGATTGCTAGTTATTTCTTTTCATAGAAATTCCTACCTTTTAAGGGATTATCTCAGAGTTCTTGAGGGATGCTGTACCTTAATGTGTGGTGTTCAGATTGCTAACGACTATGTCACAAACACATTTCCCATGTTTGACGACATTATTTCTGGGTGGTGATTCCATTGCCAAGAGGGTGGGGTGTGATTGGTTTGCTTTGTTTGTTTTGTTCTGTTTTGTTTTTAATGAACCAAGCGGCACAAAGTCTGAGCAGGGAAATGACAGACTAAATTTGAGGCTTTTTCTCTTTGAGGCTTTGAGGTCCTGGAGTCTGTCTTCTGGGCTGTCTGAATAACCATGCAGATGGTCTCAGCTGCTTGGAAAGAGTGAGATCTGCCTTCTCCTATAATGTAAACTGGAATCCTTAAGCAATCCTTTATTGGCCGTTTGTGGCATTTGTTGAAAGGCCATTCATAAATAATTGTGGTAGGTGGTTGGTTACAGGTAGAAGTGGATTCTTCCAGTTTTGTCCTAACCGTTCTGTTCAAGAAACAGTTTAGCATCTGACTCCTAATGTTTTATGGGGAACTTCAGTAAGAGATAGAAAGTAAACCTCCCCTTAAACCTTTGTACTGATATCTTAGCAAAATAAAAATCAAAAGGAAATCTGCAGAAGAAAATTCTAATAAATGTGGACAGTTAGGAGACCTTAGTGAAAGGGAGAAGTTTCAGTGAGGCTATGGATTTGAGAAGACCAAATCTGTGGTGTTCTAGGTGCTGCCCTATGGCTGTTAGCAGAGAGATGAGGACCTAATGGCCCTCAGCTCATGTAAACACCTCAGATCTGTTGCTTTGACAAACAGCTCTGCTTTTGAAGGTTCTGAAGATGGCCAGATGCTGACTGGAAGTCTGATGCAAATCTCCTAAAATATGAGACAGAGAATGGGGTGTAGCCTTTGAGTGGTTCACTATGTGCATTAATCTGAAGAGGAGCTATGTAGGGTGTCATATGGAGCACGTTGAGTACCACCAAAATGCTGTTCTAAGGTAAAGCATCATATTGTAAGAAAATGTCCTTTCACCTACTGTCTTCACAAGACAGCATAGGAAGATGTTCACTTTGGTAGTAAATATTAAGCAATGGTTAAGTGAGCATGTTATTTAAAAAACTGCTATATCAGTTTTGAAGGTTTTATACTAAAAAGCTCAAGGAGGGAATGTTTAGATTTAACGTCAGAGGGAAGTTCTTCACAGAGAGAGTGGTGAGGTGCTGGAACAGGCTGCCCGGAGAGGCTATAGATGCCCCATCCCTGGAGGTGTTCAAGGCCAGGTTGGATGGGGCCCTGGGCAGCCTGGTCTAGTGCCAGATCTGGGGGTTGGTGGCCCTGCCTGTGGCAGGAGTGTTGGAACTTGATGATCCTTGGCGTCCCTTCCAACCCAAGCCATTCTATGATACTAAATCTAAGTTTACATATATAAGGAAAAAGAAGGAATAGAGAGAAAAATCTTTCCTTTAAAGCTGACATTTAAAGAAGGAACCTGCTGTGAGGCAGCACAAGTTGGGTACTTGCACTCCAGCTCTGGTGAAGATTGCCCCTCTCCTCTGTTCTGGCCATCTAAGTGTTACATTCAGAATTTGTAATTATCTATATGCCAGTATATCCAAATATGTCTCAGTGAACTTAGCCACAATGTATGTAGGGTTTTTTGTTGCTGATTTTTTTGGTTGTTTACTTTTGTCTTTCCCACTTAGCAGTATAATGGTGTCCTACCCTGCTCCTGCAATATGTAAAGGGCCAATAGAGGAGGTGGTGCTTACTCTCCCTATTAGTTCCTCTTAGATTCTTGAGTTGACAAGCAATTTGCAATTCACTGAGCACTTAGCAAGGGACATCACTGCTTCTTTTAGCTAGGCTTATGTGATGCTTGTGGACCTTGACTCATTCTGCTCCTCAAATTCATTACTTTAAAAAATTAATCCTGAAATTCTCTTGGAACTGTCTTCCTGATGCTGTGGATGGGAAAGCAAAGCTATCTTGGATGTTTACTTGGCTTTCCTTTTTTTTCAACAGATTATGTTAAAACTGCTTGCTAATCTGCTTCTGGTTTTTGAGCTACCTTTTAGGAAAAAAATCCCTCTTTCCATCAGTTCAATAGTTTAGTTGTTGGCTCTCTCAGTTTCACATCCTTTTGCAATAGTGCTTTTTAGTTTCTCATTCATGTTACTACAAGGCATTTTTGGAAGGTTTAATTAGACTTTTTCTGCCGTGTTTCTGACGCTGTTCCAAATGGGAAATAAATTTAATATTAACTTTTCTAATGGGAGTCATGAGCAAATCTGTTTCCTTCTATTTTCCTTCGGAGTGCAGTGGTAGTAGCGATTGTATCTGCTAGATGAGTGGGGGGGATTAAAGTGTTTAAGAACAAAGGACTTTTTTTTTTAGATTTTTCCCAACGTTGTTGTGTCATCATTTTTAAATTTTTGACTCAGATAATTAATCTGTTTTTTATTTTCTCTCTCTTTTCTTTTTCTTTAACTCAATATATCTGCAATAAATCTGCTTTTATGCACCTCAGATTTTGGTCAGTCTCTGTAGGAGAGGTTTTATGTTCCCTGGGCAGAGCACAGAGATCTGCCGAATGCTCCATGGGACTCTGTGCTGCAAGAGAGAGGGTTTCTCCCTGGAGAGCTTTTTGTAGTTTAAAGCCATTCCCCCTTGTCCTATCACTCTCAGTCTGTGTGAGAGGTCAATCCCTCTCCCATTTATAAGCTCCTTTCAAGTACTGGAAGGCTGCAGTGAGGTCTCCTGTGGTCTCCTCTTTTCCAGGCCAAACAAGTGCAGCTCCCTCAGACCTTCTTTACAGGAGAGGTGCTGCAGCCTCTGATCTTCCTCATGGTCCTCCTCTGGACCCCCTCCAACAGCTCCGCGTCCTTGTGCTCATCGTTTGGTTAGAGGCTTGGCTTTGTGTTCTGCACACACTGCAGCTACTCCGCAGGTAGGCTTGTTATCTTCTTCAAGGACTTTTCTGTTGTGCTTATTGATACAGCTGTGAGTTCTTCAGCAGCACTCATCTTCACAAAACCCCCATGAAGGAAGAGGCGGAACTATCCTGGTGTCCTAACTCTGGGCACACCGGGCTGCAGATTAAAATGTGCTGTGCTCCCTTGGGATGGGTGTTGCAGCCTCCTCTGTGTGGTTAAAGAAACTGCTCGTGTTGGCTTCACTCACAGCTGGGTGCTTGGTGGCCAGCATCGGCCTGCAGGGCCTCCAGGGGGCCGGCCGGCGGGTTACAGCCTGTGCTCACCTCGGGGCAAGCTGCCCCATTTGTGTGGCACCAGACTGGTTCCCAGCGCCTGCTGGAAGCTGTCAGATTGACCCCTCCCTCCCCTCCACAGTCTTGTCTCACTCACTGGGCATCTCCTTGCATTTCAAGGGAGGGCCAGGCTGAGTTTTAGGAAAATGTTCTTCAGCAGAGGGCGGTGGGCATGGAACAGGCTGCCCAGGGCAGTGGTCATGGCCCTGAGCTGCCGGAGTTCAAGGAGTGTTTGGACAGCACTCTCAGATGTGATCTGATTTGTGGGTGGTGCTGTGTGGAGCTGGGAGTCGATGATCCTTGTGGGTCCTCTCCAACTTGGGACATTCTGTGATGCTCTGCCATACACAGCCAGCAGTAGGGGCTCTGCTTTCAGCAGCTGAGGGCGGCTTCTGAGGTGAATGAGATGTGCCTCCAGTGCAGAAGACTGCCATAGGCGACAGAGGGCATCTGGCAGAGAAGCCCAAGTTCCTGACTGACCGGACTCCTGCGGGCTGGCTTTGGAGTCATCATATTTTAACAAAGATTCTTATACTGTAAATTTAATGCTTATACAAATGTGCTTTATTAGTGGAGTAAAACCTCCATTCCTTCATACCCACAAGATCCAACAGCTGACTTCTGACCTCAGGAGGTCCTGTTTCAGGGTTATCCCTTTGGGAGTTGGACTCAATGATCTCTAGAGGTCCCTCCCAACCCCTGCAATTCTGTGATCCCGGTACTTAAGCAAAGACACGAATACCAGCAGTGGTGCCCATGCTTCTCTGCATGGAGCAGCCGTGTAACAGAGCAGAAGCACAACTTAACTGGTGCCATGCCACTCTATTTAACAGGTGATCAGCGTGAGGGTGGTACAATGCGTTATTACTGAATTAGGCTCTGTCACCCTGCTGCCTGTTCCACTTCAGCTGTGTCCCAGCACACTTTACTCCATTTCTCAGAATCACCAGAAATGATTCCTTCTCTGGAGATATTCAAGGCCCACCTGGATGCTTTCCTGTGTGACCTACCGTAGGGGACCTGCTTTAGCAGGAGGTTGGACTGAAGGATTTCCAGAGGTCCCTTCTGACCCCTATGATTCCGGGATTTGGGCTGCAGCTTCCCTAAACAAAAAATACGAGAGGCTGAAGTCCCACAGCTGAGATAATACCAGCTTAGTGGGTTAAACTCCTGCAGGCTAACAGGCACCCAAAAGCATGGGGATTTTGTGATGACATCACCTGGCACCTTCTCTAGGAGGAGGCAGCAGTGTGTGGCCAGGCCTGTCCTGCTTGGCTGGAGTGGGTGTCTGCTGCTGCAGAGAACATAATTCCCAGAGGAGTATTTCTCCTCCTACTGGGAGCCAGGATTTCCTAAAGCACTTAAGAGGAGATGGTCAGCTAGCACTGAATTTTGGATTAAAATGAGATTTAAACTTCATCACCTGAATGCCCGTGTCGTAAGACTGCAGTTGGGTACCTTCTCTGAGCACTCTATTTATCTAACCAGTGCATCAATATATAAATGTTGTCATGTTTTGAGGCAAAGATGATTTATTTTATATTCATACTTGAATTCTTCATAATCTTCCCTGTGCTTTCTAGCACTTCATACCAAACAAGCGTTTAATGAAAAAGACAATGTTCAAACCTTTTGTACAGATCTAAACCTAAAACGCATTTATATTTGGAACCAATTGTGGCTGCTGTCATTGCGGTGTGTACAGAGGGAGACAGAAAAGTTAACCAGAGACCAACTTTTATTGTGCATCGTTATGCAACAGAACAAATGGAACTGGAGGTATGTAGTAATAAAACCAATATTCAAATTAGGATTAACACCTGAAATAGTAAACTGTAGGTAACAAATGTCTTTATAATTAAAAAATATTGACTGTTTAAAAAATTCTCTAAGTTTTTTATATTTTTTAAAAGAAATGTGTGTTGCCACATAGAAAACAATTCACACATCCTATAGAAATTGTCACAAAAACCTTACTAGTCTATATTACACTATGCACTTTTTTGTACAATATCTGGTAAAGGTCTATCCCTAACCTGTACTTACTCTACACAGTACAATCATCATTAGAAAGTATTCATAGAATTAACTACACCATAACAATAAAAATATCAGGATTAATGGTTTTTTAATCACAGTTTCTCCACAAATATTTGTCATAGAAAATATAGCGAAGGCATGTTGGCACAGATGGGCGTGCGGTACTGCTACACAAAGTTTGAGAGAAGGCAGATACATAAATGACAGTAAGATTAAAGAGCACGGAGGGATAAGACAAGGATCTATCCTCCTGGGACGTGCGGCAGTGACATGACGGATAGCAGCCTCCTGCTGCCAGCCTGCCGCGAGCAGCCAGCACAGAAGGGATGTGCTGGTGTGCAAAACACGGCGCGTCAATCCTGGTGTCTTGCTGTGCGAGGGCTTACAGCTATCTGTTATTTCAGGTTCCAGAGCTTTACTACCTAACATCTTGCGGCTACATCGACGCTTTGATGTGTATAAATTTATAATGCCTTGTGACTCAGGAAATTGGAGTGAGTGGTGGTGGAGGGTTTTTTAAATGAGATGTGTGGGTCTGGAGTCAAGTGGCCACAACAGCATTTAAAACAAGGGAGATGATGCTGTTGTTATTTTAAAAACAAGACTAAACCAAATAAGAGATGAGCTCCCGTCTTCTGACGCCTGTCTGTGGCTGCTAGTCATGTACTGGTGGTTGCACGCAAGCGGTTGAGGGCAAGAGTTTGCTCATAAATGAAAGGTCCAAACCTGCAAAGCCATTTCCAGCGCTAAAGTGGCTTTCAGGACAAAACTATACATTTGGTTATTTTGCAGAGTATGAGAGTGCAGGACTGTGAGTGGTACTAGGACACTTGCTACGCTGTTTATACTAAAAATAAAGCTAGACTTACAAGATATTCCAGGAGAATCTTCAGGCTACTAAGTGATAGAGGTCTGTCCAGTCCAGTAATTCTGTCCTGAGACTGTTAAAAATGAAGCATCTGCATTGTTAATCTCATATGCTTAAACATTTGAAAGGAACCGTCACAATGTTTACAAAAATACAGCATGGTACATATCGCTGTGGACAAATTTACAGTATAATGCCGACTCGCACGCTCTGACATGTTTTACCAAGTAGTTCTGGCAAGTGTCACCACATAGAACATATACCAGCAAGACTTACACCATCTGAGCAATGTAACATTTTCTATAATAGTTCTCTTAAAAAAAGTGTAAGTTCAACACAGAAAAGCTACTATAGGATATCTGTACTGTGACGTTTCTATACACCAAATTTCTCCTCCCTCAGCCACAGCACCTCACTGACTGGTCCAAGCAAGTCACCTCTGCCTGCCGTGAGGGATGCTGCCCCAAACCCCTTGGCCTGGTAAGGTGCAGTATGACTGAACTGCTGTCAATGTTAGAAAATAAATTGGTTCTTCTGCATCAGATGAGCGGCTACCAGCTCCCTTTTAAGAAGTACCAAAATTAAAATGAGTCAAGAGGTATTAGACATTTAAGGGCCTAAAGCATATCCTGGCAGAGCAGGGTGCACACTGAAGCCAACAGGCCGCTCACAGCAGCGGGTGACGGGGAGGCCGATGCCAGGACAGAATGGTGGTGTGGGTGAGCTGCCATTTGTGGGATTGCCCCAGGCCTTTGTCCCCAGCCAGGCCGGGGCTATGGCTGCACTGCATTGCAGAGGGCCCTTCCAGGCCCTTGAGAGTGGGCTGTGTGTTTCCTGCCCCGCCTGGCACATGGGAGAAGGTTGGGAAGGAGGGGAGAAGGGTGGAAGGAGGAATTAGTAGCTTCTCCAAAGGTTTGAGCAAGATGGGTGGGAAAGCTGGGCAGTATGAGACACACGTTCAGGAGAATAAACACTGATGAGGTAGCACTAAAGGTGATCAAAATTTGGATTTTCTTTCTAAAAACAAGTTCCCCATCCCTGCCGACTGGGAAACATCATCCCGAGGAGGCTGGGCCAGGCTCTGACCAACACCAGCAGCAGCCTGGGGGACTGACCAGGGTATGGAGATGGAAACACCCTGATGCTGAAAGGAAAGGGGATTGTTTCTTTGGCATTACGTTATTTCTGGAGTGCATCAATTTGGAGGGACATGGGACTCCCAAGTCTTTGAAATTAAACATTTGAAAAGGACAGATTGCTTTTCCTTTACATTGGCATCTGCTTCCCATATTGTACTCTGCTGTGAATTGGCTTCTCCTCTAGAACACATCCATATTTACAGCTCTTAGTCTGGATCCCAGGCTTACTTCTCTTAGAACGAAATGCTGAATTAAGTTTTTCTAACTCAGCTTCTCCCTGAACGCACCACTGAACAGCTGACTGTTGAAACCAGCACATTGCCTCATCTATTCTGAGGAATGGACACAAAACACAAATAAAAGCAAAACCAAGAAAAGACAAGTAAAAACCTCTAAAGCTGCAGAACATAGCTGCAGAATAGCAACAGACAAAGAAAAATCTGTCTTTTGAAGTGGCAATTTGTTTTTACCAAACTTTTTTTTTTTGATGAAAACATACGATCTAGACTAATTCTCTAGAAATACAGATAAATATAGTCTCTATCTGACACACAGAGCAATTTTTATCTATTAGAAGTGCCTGTTATTGTTCTGGGCCTTTGAAGGACACTGTGGTTGACAACTGGTGCTGTTTTATGCAAGAAGCTTAATTTGTCACCACAGTTGGCTAAAGGAGGTCCCTGAATTTTCCATCTTACTTGGTATTTTAAGGTAGCATTTGTAATTATGCTACTTTCTGCTATGAAATGAGTGACGACTACCTTGTCTGTCATAAGCATGGAGACATGTTCTTACACCTCCTACTCAGGAAAAGCAAGTAGTATCTGGTTGTTACGTCTGAAGGTCCAGACCTGGGCTTGTCACCAGTATACAAATTTGATGGCAACTACTGTTTCTTTTGAAATTTTTGTAATTTTTAAGTGATCTTTCCTCTAGAACTAGAAGCAGCAAACTGCAGTTTCCCCTTGGGGTGCTACAAAGGGTTTGCAAATAATAGGCACTGAGAAATCCCATAGGGCAGATTTTGAAATGGATTTTTTTTTCTGTAAATGAGGATATGATAGAATGGAGAAGCTGAAATGTATGCAGTATGTGTTCAAACATGCTTTGGACTCTTAAATGACTTCAGGGTAAGTATGCTTAACAAATAGTCTCTTCTAAATTAACCGTTTGCTACTGTTGTGTGAGTTTCCTCTCACTGCTGTCAATCACCAGATCCATCTTGCATACCTCTATTGAAGACTTCGTCCTGTGACCCCGGATGGTCAGTCCCTTCATAATATGAGTTCCCATTGTGAAGAAAAGTCCCCACTGCACGCCCCTGACGAGCGTGTCCTACCGCATCACTGAAGACCTTGTTGATTTGCTCTTCGGATGGCATCCACCAGTCAGGGTTGGAAGTACAATGCATTCTAATGAACTCTGCAGGAAAACAGGTAAGAATACAAAAAACAGCTTGTTTTGGCAGCACCTGCTATCATCCAGACACCAAAAGCCCATGGGAAATAAGAAACAGGGCATCACTGTTCTACTTAAGCAGAAGTAAAGCCTTATGGGAAATGCCATGATAATGCCAGCTGGACCTATTGTACTTTTGTACAAGTGTGCTTCTCCACATGCAGTGTCTGTTCTTCTACCTGATGGGACCTGGAGATAAAATCCCCTCTTGTAGAAAGAAAAATAATTAATTCTAAGTGACATTTATGATTCATCATCTGCAATACGTGTAAAAGTTACAAGTTAAAACTAGGACGTGTTTCACTTGAAACCTGTTGTGTGTGTGTGGTTACCTTCAAGGACCTTCATCATCTCCCTCTGCTGGCTGCTTGAACACCAGCAGGCTGCAGCAGCGTGCAACCCACTCTAAAACGTCACTACTGGCATTTCAGTTCAGTGCTACTTTCTCCTTGGTGTTTCTTTCCTTTTAAGTCCTGCTCTTTTCATCTTTTGGAATCTGACACTTGTTTTTCAGAGACTAAACTGGCCTTAGAAATAGCTAAATGAGATGAAAGGGCTAAACTGGGGAGCTGTGCAATAGCTATCAATGTGTGGGAAAGTGAATTGTAGTGCATGTAATTTGGCCATTTAAGCTGCTGCTGCTTTTATAGACAGCTGCTCGTGTGTGATGATTAGCTTCTAAAATTTCTTTCCAGATTCTTTGATGTGCAATAACTACACTTGCAGAAGGTGCCTTACCAATTCTGGAGTTGTAACTACTATTCAGATCTCCAATAGGTGGTATTTGGACTTTGAAACATCTGAGTCCAATTTTAAATGTGAGGGTGCCCCATTAGAAGTACTGGATATATTGTATCTTATATGGAAATCCAGTTCATTTGCTCTGTAACATTAGTTGTTCCCTCATGCAGTGTTGTGTCTCCTAGGATATTTTCAAATTCCATTTTCTCCTGTTGACAAGCCAACAGCACAGTAAGTGGCATAAGGTAACTTCATTACTGTCACAACATCTTGAGACCAGGGAATGCTGTGCTCCTACATGAGTTGCTGTGCCTGCAAGACATCTCATCTGTTGGACAATTAGGGCGTGATTTCTGCATAGCTCTTCTAGCAGTGTGTCTGCACAAGTGATAGCTATTCTTGGATTTAAGTTCATTTCCTAGAAAATCCACACTGGCAAGAGTAATTCCTAGTTATGTTCACATGAGGTTTCACAAACACATTTCTTTTCTCTAAGAAATGCTCACTATGTAAAGGATTGATCTGATAACTTAGGCATGCCAGGCTGTTGGAAAGCTGGCTCCAGACAATGGGCTGTTGTAGAAATACACTGAAAATGTTTACAGATGTTTAATCTACTCTGAGTGCAGAGAGTAGCCGTTAGCTCTTCTGTGGTGTGATATGCTGGGAATTGGTCAGACACATGTTACCTGGGCTTGCAAATGGGTAGGAGCCAGTAGCTAACTCTTGGCACTGCAGAAACTCATCATGTTCCCACCTACACAAGTCCAAAGGGATAACTGTCTATTTGGCTTTCTTAACTACACCGAACATTTTGATTTCCTGTTCAAGCTTCTGAAAATTAAGGAAATTGGCCTTTCTCCCAAAGAAAACTCCCACATTTCGTCTGCTTAGTGCCCCAAAGAGGCAATTAGCCATATATGTGTAAATTCATCTACAGGTGAAATTACTGTTAGTCCTAGTGGGAGGAAGCGAGGGAGAAAGAGGAAGAAAAGGGCATTAGCTCTGTTTGTGCACAAATCATCAGACGAAATATAAAGCCATTTAGTAAATAGTATTCAGCCCTTCAGCCTTCAGTTTCCAGGAGAACTTCTGAGACCCTGCATCTGGCTCCAGACTCCACTGTGGCATGCTGTGCAATGGCCTTGCCCTTCCACTGAGCATCCATGGAGTGTAAGGACTGACGGAGTGTCATATAACAGGTTAACAGGTTCCTTCATAGTATAAGAACATCTTAGCCTAATTTGGCTGTATATAAAAACTGAGTTCATTACCTGGTTACATCAATGCGCTACACTTAAATTTATGATTTGCTTGGCCTTGCTGAATTCCTCTAAGCCAAATGGGAAGAGGCTCTGTCTTACGTGTAACAATTTGGTGCTGCAGTTATTTTAGTTTAGTTATGTGACTAAAAAATATTACGGCTGGCTGCTGAAATTGTATCAGTTTACACTGCATTGATTAGTAAAACATTCCTGAAGTCAGCTCAATCTAAATTTAAGGCACGTGCTCACAGAACAATACAAGTAAAGGTAATTAAATAAATGATAAGCAGATGCATTTAAGAAATGCAGACACACATACTACAAAAATATATATATTTTTAAAGCAGAGCATTAGAAGGTCCTGCTTTGTATGTTCCACTATAAAGCACAGTAACAGGTCTTAAAATTTCAGGAAACCCAAGTATGAAATGCCACAACAGAAAATTCTTCTAAATCTAGGTCCTTTTTCTGTATTGTCCAGTATCCTCACCATTTGCTGTTGTGAAATGCTTGCAAAACTCCCCCTCTTTTTGAGGCCAAACATGGGAGTTCCCTAACTTTTACAGTAAATATTACATCAGTATTTCAAAGAAGTTAAATCCTTGACAACGCATTTGTGCACACCTGTATCTAACTAACCTGCAGATGTTCTTGGCCCTATAGGAAGTCCCAACCTATTCTGAATCTTGGTAAGGTTTTGACTCAAAGGCCACTCACTGTGGCTTTGAGTGCCATTTGCTAAACACACAGTTGGCTAAAAATATTCCTTTGGTTAACTTTATTGTGTATCAGCATCAAAGAATGCCCTATTGTTTTACTATAAAAGAGGGTAATCAGGACTGTCTGATGTTCCTTTGCTGGTTCACATACATTGGTGTCATGCACTCATTGATCTGTCTCTCTCCTCCCCTCAGTAAGCAGCTCTGCTTTTTTCCCATTCAAATATCTATATACATAAATATAATACATACATATGCATATGTATGTATTTAAAAAAAAAAAGGGGAGGGTTTCTGGCTGCTTGTCACTTGTCTCTGAAAGCCCTTCTAGATGTGCAACTGTCAGCCAAACGCTTCTACTGAGCCAGAGCCAATGCGGTGAAATGAGATCACATATGGTGGACACTGAGCGAAAGGATGCAGTACCTCTGAGACATGTTACTTTTACTGGATCCAGAGGACGTCTTTCAGGACCTGTCTCTCCTGACTGCACTGACCTTTTCCTTTTCCCAAGGCCGCATGAGTACTTAAGCTCATCGGTTGTGAAAACAAATCTGATGAGATATCGAAGGAGCCGCCGTCCATCTTTCTTTGATGAATTTACAGCCTCATCCCACTGTTTACTAGTGATGTAGACAGGGTAGTTGTTCAGCAACTGCTTGCTCCCCTAAAAAAAACAAAATATTTCCATTGCTTAGTTTACAAGGCAAATAGGTAGTGGCAGCTGCAATAAAAACACATGTTTTTTAACTGGCTGGGATACTGACAGGGAAACTTGCACCCAAGTGAACACATCCTTGCTCTTACTGAGTACCTTTTCAATTACATTTCCATTTTTTATAACTGCAACTTGGCAAGGGGAAGGTAACACGTTTAAGAGATGGCTACTGATAATTTGCACTTCAGCAAGTAGGTTAAAAAGTGCTGAGATCCAGCACTGGATATACTATTTAAATATAACTTTTCTTCTTAATCTGTTAAAATGCATAGAAAGGGTCTTTGAAGAGTGTGATCAAATGGATCCCTTCACAGCAGCTGACAGTTTTCTTCAGAGGTGGCTCCTTTGGTCTATTTTTATAATAAACTTATCACTTCTGTAGTGCACACCTGAAACCTGACAGCAGTTACGTTACTGTGAAAGAACATAAAGAAAATAAATAAAGCAACTACGAAAACTAAAAGCTTCATTACTATTAATGAATGCCATATTAACTCAAATTACAGCTTTACAGGAATGCCACCGTGTCAGCTGGAAAGAAATTTTGCTTTTAACCTTCGTAATTTGTGTGCTTTAATATTCCAACATTAAATGAATGCTGAGGGATTAATTATGGGGATTCCTGTAATCCACACCCATTATAAACCCTCTTGAGTCAACTGTACCTCAATTGTGTTCCTTTCATTCTCGCTTCCTATAAAATGCTACAGTTTGGGATTAGTAAATCAATATACGTGGTACTGTTAATATACTAACTAAATAAAGGAAATAAAGCATGCAAATAACCCAACACCACACCCTTCTAGACACTTCTACAGTGACGCCTGTAATAAAGACGCTTTAATAAAGCGTTTCTTACACCTGCGTGCTACACTTGCGGTCAACTGCTGCAAAGTTATCCTCCTCACTTTCACATCTTTGCTATCTGAAAACCCTTTTAAGGACTGCTCTTGTCTCTTTTCATATAGTTATAAAAGCATGCTGGGGGCAGCTTGGGAGCATCTTTGAAGCTTTTCCTTTGAGTATTTGCTTTTAATTTTTTGATAGTTTGATAAGTAAGCACAAGGCTGAAAGCAGTGAAGGCTGTGAAGAGGGGTCAGTGGACAGTCTGTTGGTTCAGCTCGGGACTTTGTCACCTCCCAGTGTGTGGAATACCACTAGAAGCATCGCCTACATGATGGCATGCCACGAGTTTGCCTCACTGCAGACCTAACTGGCTTGGTACAAACCGCTCCTAAGGCAGCCATGGGCAAATCCAAAACTCAGCAATGGAAGCCAAAATACAAAGGAGGAGATGGGCCTTGTTGCTCTGATGGCCAAACATCCCCACACAGTTGGAGCTGACATTAGTATTTCCTTGGCTTGTTCCCTCACAGATGTAATGCACAGGACCATCTGACCCTCTTGTTGGCACTTTTTTTTCCAGCGGCTTGCTCCATATCCCTTTTATACATACCACAGATTCCTGAAACCTCCTTTTTTCCTAATAAAATAAAATACAGTGAAGCAAGAACCTCTCTTACTGATACTGGTGCAGCTGACTCTGGGCACTGCCTCGCTTTTGGGCACGCCAGGCAGGAGCAGTGCAATGCCAGTCCTTGCACAGCATAAGGCTGCGGGCTGACTCACGTGTGTTAGGGATGGATGCTCGTGGGTGGCTTTGCTAAGCAGCAAGTTATCCTAAAAGCCACCTTTCTGTTTAAATGCATCGCTCTAATGGAAATGCGGGTTTTTAAATCTAGTGCAGAGAGGCCTTACATCTAAATTTCATGAGAGATCCCATTACTATTAACTGTGGAGAAGGTAATAAATTTTGCGTAATTTCCTCAGCCCAAATTTTATTATACTTCTCTCTTATTCCCACTGAAATTTAGGATATTTTTCCTTGTTCTTCACCAAAGGCATGACACAGTGTTATGATATTCTGTTGAACAATTACTGTGTTCCTGCTACAGATACACTTTCATTACTTGCTGTGAGAGTAAGGCACTTCTGGGCAAAATATTCGCGGTAAATATATGATGTGGTTTGATGCGTCCAGCAGTCATTAAACTAAAACAAACAGAAAACCTTCCAGAAATGAAATAAGCAGATCCTGAAGGATGAACTAAAGTACAAATGTGTTCATGCCTGTATTTGTACATGATTAAACTTATGAATAAAAGATTAGCATCTAAGTGTTTAATTGAATAAAAAATTCTGTCACATCATGACAAGTGATTCCATGCGGGCATTACAGAACAGCCTCATCTTTACAGTGCTGGAAAAATTTAGTCAAACAGAAGAGCATGAAAAAAGCAAAACACTGGAATATATTGGAGTGATAACATCCAGTGATATATAAATATATATGTATAGCAATTTGCACAGGGTAAAACTGAAGAGAGAAGCAATCTGATGCAAAGTCAGAACTGCTGCAAAGCATCTTCAGCAAAACTGTGCTCAAATGGACTCTGTGAGACTTGCACAACACATAATTTATATGAGGAGCAATAGGAGGTCAGACTAGACCTATATGTTCCCTCCTGTGATTCTGTTTGTGCGAATGATGGATAGTGACATGTATGGACTATATATATATGTAAGCACGCATAGCAAGATCCCGAAATATAGACACTTCTTACATGCCTGGATAGAAACACATTGGAACAAAATTCACGAGTTACAACAGAGCTGATACCCATGTCTATATGTCTACCTTGCAGAGAGAGGAGGACACCGATTCCCCACTTTTTCACTGAAGTGCTTTCGAAAGGCATTTAATTACAAAAATCCCCAAACTCTGCATTAAGCACAGAACAGCCAATGTGTAACATTTTGTTTGGGATCCTTTCTGAAAGGAAAGGGTGCTCCGAAGAATTCCTCAAGTCATGCAACAGGTCTGGTGGCAAAATGAAGGAAATAATTTGTAGTTCAGCTTAAACCAGCTCAGGGCCACATTAGACAACAGGAGGCTTTGTGGGAAGCTGGAGGCAGCCCCACTTTTTTTCTTTACAAAGCACTTGTTGGCCACAAGCTCTCCACTTCCTCCACATCCCTCTCCTGGCTGGCAGTGCCCCCCATGTTTGGCTACCCAGTATCACCCACTTGGCTGGGAGAAGAGAGGGCTTCATTAGGCTCCCTGAATCCAGCTACAGCTTTCACCAGACCAGCCCCAGCCTGAAGTCCACCTGTGACTCATGAATAATGCTCGCAAGGGAAGGGGAGAGAAAAATTACCCGAGTGGGGTGGATGCAGATGAACTAGTGATGATGCTCTTACCTTTTGGGGATTACTGTACCAAGAAGGACGATTTAATAAAAGATTTTACATATTTTACTATTACATGTTTTCTTCCAGCAACTTCTGATTTATTTTCCTACAGATTTTCAAAGAATTTTCAAACACAAATATAAGTAGCTTGTCTTCACTGTACACTACCTCAGTCGGATGGTCTGTTGGCTGTGGTACCATAAGCTGGTTGTGATGCTGAAGTACAGTCTTCAAGTAATCTAAAACAGTCTGGCAGGGCACTGCATGAAACAAATGGCAATTACTGTATATTAGCCAGCTAGCACAAAATAGGAAAACAATATTAAATCAAGCAGTGTTCTTCAGGATTTGTGTACTTCTGTGAGATTTATTTCAAATAGGAAATATTCCTCATTTTGATTTGTGCTGTCATTTCATTCAATAAATACACAGCTGACGCTGTATTATTATTTCCTATGTGGAGATCTCTGACATCTATTTTATTTTCTGCCTGCTAGTTTGTAAACTAGGCTTTCTCTAGTTTGAAATGACAATTATTACAAATACAAATTAGGTCAGCAGTAATGATAGGAAAAATATCTGTAAATACGGTAAACAGCCCAAACCATACAAACAAGAAAACATTCCTTGGACCCAAACCATGCACTAATTAACACATAAATATGCTCTAATGTTTCTGAAACCACAGCATGATTAACTGTACCAAACAGACTTAATGATTCATATACTTTAATTTCTTTTCATTTCTCCTTCCAATTTCTTAATAAAACTAGGTGTTAGGCAAATTGCTTTATTTGTCCTTCCCTCATCCTTCCCCCTTCCCATCCCCATTGCTCTCATCCATTTCAGTAGTTGTACCAACATCCTATTCCCTTCTGCTGAGGTGATAGGTTAATTAGCGATGATTCAATTACAGGTCTCTCTTAAGCAGATGCTGCCACATCCCTGATTAACTCTGGAGTATTTTTGAGATACAGTGCTTTTCTCCTGAGCCTGAAACACAGTAGAAGACTTAAACAGATATTAATCCAACATTAAAAGTGACTCTTCCAAGACGAAATAAGCATCATTTTAAAGGTATCAGTCTCACATTTTGTGTGGCTTGTTTCAGTAAAGTATTCAGAGATGTCCTTAGCTTCAGCTGAAAATCCAGAAAAAGAAATCTCAGTGTTCCTTCTTATTTATTTCTTAGTTTTCAGCCTTTACACCTGGCATGTGGGGCTTTGTCTCAAGCTGGCAATCAGAAAGCAAGCACTCAAATCACCAATGTTGTATGAAGGCAGAATTTACAGTGGCCTTCCCCCAGTGTTTTGCACTCTTCCCTGAGGACTCCCAGTGGGCAGAAACAAGCCCCTGCCTAGGCACTGCTCTCTGCTTTGCCCTATGCGAAGCAGTGTCATACTCAGTGGTCTGCACACAGAAGCCGTGCAGAGTCCCTGGCACGAGTAACAAATTCCTACCCCAATTGTTTCACCATGGGGTGATGTATCTGTAAAGATGAGCCACCCTCCTATACTATTTGATATATCACATAAGTACTTTGCCACAAAGTTGTGAGCTTATGCGTTGGATGAAAGTTAGCACTTCCAGAGACTTGAACTGTTTAATATCTCTGGTGACCTCACTGCTTATTACTAGACCAGCAGTGTAGGTGCTACGTGGTGACACTGCTAAAGTGTATGAGGAGGAGAGCATGGGTGCCTTTTTTGTCGGAAAAAAAAAGAGCCTTTTAAAGTAAGTCATCAGATGGCTTTAGAAAATGTTTCAATTCTGAAGAAGTCAGAATGGCAGTCAAGCTTAATAGCCTCACCAACCTGTTTGGTAATCTTGTAATGACAGCTGTGTATTCAGCCTATAGCAATCAAAAAAATCAGTAAAACAAGTTCTTGGGTGGAATAAAGGAGAAAAACATGCTAACCACAGTTGGTACACTGGATATTCTTCAGAGGGTTTGGCTTTTCTTCCCCATTTTTATACACAGGAAAGGTTATGGAGAAAGAAGATATATATATCTTTTTCTCCCTGTGGATGGGCTAAAGGATGAGACTCTATTTGAAGATCCTTTTCTTACATTTTGTTCAGCAAAACCAAGTCCCTGTGGCAGGTGACTGCCTCTTGCCTGAAGAGCTCAACAAAACAGTGCTATCCAAGTCCCTGCAGAAAATTAAATGCTGACTGAGGACATCATAGCCTGGTGAATACGAGAAAGCTCCTTTTAACAATTTGACTGATTAGCACGAGGTTGGAGGTGTTCTAGAAGACAAATGGAATTTCTGCCCTACTCAAAACACATCGCTTTTGTATGTGCTGACTGATGTGTCCAAAATTAAGACTGAACTAGGGATGCCCATGCACAGGTTACTCCGTGATTAAATAGGTGTCCAGAGAAGATGCACAAGGATCACAAAGACTTGTTCTGGGAAACATCAGAACTTACGTGATAGGGTCAGCAAAACCTCCCACTCAGATACCTGGGATCTTCTGGGAGGTGACAGGAAGAGTGAAAAGGGATATGACGGGTGATCGCATCATTGCTGGAAAGAAAAGATGCTTGGACCTGGAGGATAGCTGAGCAATAGCAGGGAAACCTGAAGTACATGAGAAGAATCCTGCTCCTGTCGTTGGAAGTTGCTGCCCTGGATGTGCCCCTTTTTGTTTACTTCAATTTCATTGAGCACATACAGCTACCAAAGCATTGGTTCTTCCCTGGACCTTCAGTGTTCTCTGGGCCTCGTGAAGCGTTCTTCCATGTTCTTCCAAGTGAAAGGGGCACAAGTGAGAAGACAACAGGAATGTATTCAACCTGTTGTGTCCCTGGTACAAGTACAACTCTAACTGTAGTCTGCTGACAAAATGCTTTCACACTGCTGGTGAGAAATACGAAGGTGCTAAAAGCTGGCTGAAGTATAAAAATAATTCCACCTTCACAAAAGCAGTAATGTTTCAAGCACAAAACTGTATGATTTTTGTATTGTTCTGGTAACTGAAGGACTCTGAGCACTTTTGACCTGTAAAATCTTCATGCATCACACAGCTTGCTGTTGGCACAAGTAACCCCTGCCTTTCAAACACCATATGCTGCTTGCGAGGCCAGGCTTCTCAGGTTGCCATTTCACTAAACCCAAAAGGAAGCCTCAAAGAGGACACTGCAAGGCCCCAGAGACTAAGGTTCAGGTTTGGTTCCATGCCCTTCTCTGAGCTTTACGAATACTCTCTTTGCTGAGAGATAAGAGGATGTGTTTCCTACAAACTCTGTGGCAAACATAACTTTGTAAGAGCCTGTGGTTCCCAACAATGAGAATGAATAATCACATACACTTGTTTGCTTACTGATTTTGTATTTATTTTGCTTTGATGTGGTCTCTAGAGAGTTAACAGGATCAGAACCTGGAGAGCCGATTCTCTGCAAGCTTCTGTGTGCATCAGGTAACATCAGTGGCATTACTAAAAGTGATCTGTGCTTATTGTAACCAAAGTGAAAGATGCTAATGTAGAAAAAATGCTTGATCTATTCAGTAGAAAGCCTGAGGGGAGGCAGTAATTTTCCTGCCCATTAGGAAGAAGTTCCCATGGCCCTTACCTTCTGCGTAACTTAGGGAAGACAGCGGCACAGCAACCTGGCCTGCAGGGAGTGATGAAGGAGTGAGATCTCTGAGCAAGCTCGACAGCAAGGAGGAGGTGCTAGGAGAATTTAGTATGTTGGGAAAGCTGGCCATGTTGAGATACTGAGCAGAGAGTAAGCAGGACACGCTCAGAGGTGGCAGGGCTTCATTGTTAATTGATCAAAGTTACAGACCTCATTGTTATTCCATGCAGTAAACTTTGTTTCTGAATGCTGTAACAAGTGTTCCTTTGGCACAGCTTGTCACAGCTTTCTCAATGGAATATCCTCTTTTCTAATAAACAGTTGGCTGTATCAGCCACCAACTATACTGGCTACAAAAAGTTTCCCAGGCCCCACCCTCCCTGCAGATGGTGTGAAAAAGCAGAAACATTCAAGATATCCTAGCCATGCAGGCTCTACCCTTGGCTGGTTACTTTTTGCTACCTACTATTTCTCCATTAAAAATGCACACCTTATTTCAGATCTGCAATTTTCTTTTTCTTCTGTTGTGTTTCCTGAAACTTCTGGATGGGAAGCGCTTGTTCCCTGTTACGCACTTATAGTCAGCAGCCAGATTGTCTCTCAGTATTCTCTTTGCTAAGCCGAACACTAACTTTCCTAACTCGCCAGGGAAAGAACAACTCCTTCACAGAAGGCTCCAGATGCTTTTTTTTTTAATTATTAATTTTCTACTGTTTCTCATCCCTGGTTTTTATTCACTACTATCAACTTCTCCTTTACTCCATTTGTTACTTTTCTAATTGTCCCTTTGCTGTCCCTCTAAGGTTATTGTTTCTGTAACCAGTATGAATCTCTGCCTCCTAGACAGTCTTTGGGAGCCTTCAATAAAATGCTTTTAATATTTCCCAGTTATCACCCACTCTTTCTTTTTTACCCTCATCTCTGACAATCTTCTTTGGTTTTGTGAAGCTAGCTTTTCATAAAATGCCAAGAATATTTGTAGTATTGGTTTGGTTCGCACTTTTTCTGCTCATTATAAACATTGACTCGTGATCATTTGTGCTCCTACCTGTCAAAACGAGAGCTCTAATTTAGCCCCTCCAAAACATGGCCTCCACTGGAACACAATGCAGGTGGGGCTCTGACCCCCGGAGTAAGCAGGTGGCAAGAAATTTGGTTATTCTGCTCCTTAATGAGATGTGGTGGTCTGAAGCTGATACTAGCTAGCATCTCTCCCTGTGCCTCATAGAACAGAGCAAGTATTTCAGCACCCCAAAATTGGGAAGTATGCACACACACATCCATCCCACTCAGACTGACAGCTGTTCATTAAGACTTGCTCTTGACTGCAATGTGTCCTCCTTTCCTTGACCTTGAGCCACGCTTCACTTGAAGTTCATTTCAGGGCATTTCTAAATTGATGTTTGACTGTCAGAAAGATGTGACATATGATATGGGACCTGCTGGAAAGGTGAATTTCTTATAACACTGAGACCCTTCCCTGTCTGAGACCTGGACAAGTGTGCAGCATAACATGGCTTCTATCATTTTAGCCCATACGCTCATTTATTTCAATAGTGAGCTGAAAGCTGCGTGGATAGCCTGCAAAGAGAAGTTGGGATGTGTTGAATTTGAAAAAGAGTGAGAGGCAAGGAGAGATGGGAGTTAGTAATGAGTTCCAGATCTCAGTGCTCAAATCCTGGCAAATTTGGATTTTTGTAATTGGATGGCAAAATAAAAGCAGCTCACTTTTTTAGAGAGAGCAGCCAGCAGAAAGCTGAGAGCTGAAGAATCAACATTACATGCACAACGGCCTTAAAAATTGGCAGAAGTGCCCCATCACTGCTGCCGAAATCAGGGAAGGAAGGAAAAAGAGACAACAAATATCCTCTTACTTCTAAAATCTCTCTCACTTGTGCTTTCCAGGTGGAGTGGAAAACCATGTTACTTCTGAAATGTGAATCTGAAAAGGCATTTTATTTCTCTTGATTTTCTTTTGCAAAAACATTGCTTCCAGAAAGAAGAATGTACTGCTTCCCAGCCTCCCACGGCTTTTATTTCTGCCTGTGCTCCTTCCCTCTCCACTGACTTAATAGAAGTTGCCTATCCTCCTTCAAGCCTCAGCCACAGCTACAAAGTCTGCAGGACAGGGACCTCTCCTATCAAACACCATACGCATTGACACTGCTAAGGAGTAACAGTGAAACCAAGGAGCCTGCAGGAAGCAGGAACTGCAGGGTGTGTCACACAAATACTAAGAAGGCCTGACCTTAGTAAAAACACAAACCCAAGTCCAGACAGCTGGACAACCCAGACAACCTGGGGGATGAAAGGACAGAGCACAGCCCTCCTAAGAAGGACTTGGGGGTACTGGTGGATGGGAAGCTGGACGTGAGCCAGCAATGTGCCCTCACAGCCTGGATAGCCAACCGTATCCTGGGCTGCATCAAAAGAAGTGTGGCCAGCAGGGCGAGGGAGGTGATCCTGACCCTCTGCTCTGCGCTGGTGAGGCCTCACCTGGAGTACTGCGTCCAGATGTGGAGTCCTCAGTACAGGAAAGACTTGGAGCTGTTGGAATGCATCCAGAGGAGGGCCACAGAAACAGATCCAAGGGATGGAACACATCCTCTACGAGGACAGGCTGAGAGAGTTGAGGCTGTTCAGCCTGGAGAAGAGAAGGCTCCGAAGTGACCTGATAGCAACATTTCAGTGTCTAAAGGGAAGCTACAGGAAAGAAGGGGACGGACTCTTTAGCAGGGTGTGTGGTGACAGGAGAAGGGGAAATGGTTTCAAGCTTAAAGAGGGCAGATTTAGGCTGGATATAAGGAAAAAGTGTTTTACAGTGACCGTGGTGAGGCCCTGGAGCAGGTTGCCCAGAGAGGTAGCGGAAGCCCCATCGCTGGAGACTTTCAAGGCCAGGCTAGACAGGGCTCTGGGCAATCTGACTGAGCTCTGGATATCCCTGTTCATTGCAGGGGAGCTGGACTAGATGACCATTAAAGGTCCCTTCCAACTCTAAGGATTCTATGACAGGTCAACCAAATATCTCTGCACATCTGCAAGAAAGTCTGTCTGCACAAATTCCCATGGGTTTTCACAAGGGCAAACCTAACAAAGAATGGGACAAGCCCTGGTGTGCTGCACTTGGGTGTTTTTAAGCTTAGGATGGTTGGTTGAGCTAGCTGCATCTCAAAGCTGAAAGCAGGGCCACACTGCCAGCGGATTCAAGCAGACCCTCTAGCAGAAGAGTCCCGCTAAAGCTGGTGGCAGCTGCAGTTGAGGCTTGTACACTAAGGGAACCTCACACTTTGAAGCTGAACAGGCCAGAGATCAGACCAAAACATCCCAAGCATCAAGGGAAACCATGGAACTGGTTAGGCACGAACATCAAGAAAAAAGAACAACAAAAAGAGACATGAAAAAGTGTTCATCATAACCCTTGATAACTGCTTTATCTCTGCTGCTGCTGTACTAGGCTCTTTGGAAATGTGATGCTCTGAAAGTATAAAAGAGACAGGATTTGTAGGGAAACGTAGTGTCTTTTATTAGATCATCTGACTTAGGGAAAAAGAGTCAAGCCCTGGGCACACAAAATGTTCTGGAAAACTTGTCTGACTTTTTCAATTACTGTGATATTAACTTTAGCTGAAAATCCTGCTTTGCTTTGGCTACTTACAGCTAGCACCAGCACCTTCTCTTTATATTAACACCTCTACATTTGAGGATTTTTTCCACCCCTGTTCTTCCTCCTTCTGCTACTGGACCAATGAGGTAAGAGTAGTTACTTCAGTTATCAGAGATCACTTGGTCTTACTTCCTTGTGCCTTTCTGTTACTTTCAGGCTGGTTTGCCTGAAATCGTGCAGCAAAGCAAGGGCACCAGGCGGCAAACCCTCACACGACTCCACTCGTTTTCTTCAGACACGCAGAAATATCTATCTCCTCCCTTTTAGGCAGAAAGCCGTGAGAAAACCTTGCTGACAACAGTGAAAGAGAACTGCATAATAATCTTACCTATTATATGGGCTAGATCCAGGTCTTACACGCAGTTTCACAAATAAATCTTTAATTTTACTTTTGGGAATGGATTGCAGCCCTGGTAATTTTTATACAGAGGAAGGAGATTAGGACACATTTTCTCCTTCATATAGATGGATTTGCTCTGCTCTTTATGGTCTCAGAACCTTAAAGAGCTAACAGCAAGTTTGCCAAACTTCCTCCAGGAATTACCTAATCCTTCTAAAATTGTTTTCCAAAATGAGAAAACACACTGAACACAAACTCTTTTTTGAACTGAACACCAACAACACTCAGTTAGAGCTTCTGCCTTAGAAAACAAACAAAAAAAAACCAACCCAGAGAAAACTGCACAAACTGCAAGACATCACACTGCTCCTCAACAAAAGCACTATAATACAAGTTTTTCTTCGTATATTCACACAGCTGAAACAATTAAGATTTCATACAAATTTAGGTATTGTTTCAGTCAAATGAAATGGGTATTTTTTGAGAAAAAAACAAACACAAATAAAACGTAAGCAATATCTCATCCATGTAATCATTTTTCTTCAGTGGTGATCTGCCAAATGGATGATGTTAGGCGATGGCTAAGAGTACCAGAGGGCACCTATAGCAACAGGGCTATAGGGAAGAGTGCTGGAAAGAGACAAATCTTATTTTCTGTGTCCAAGATACTGTTTTCTATAATATCTGTTAAAAAACAGAAGTGATTGCCTCTAGAAGAGGCAATCCTGAAATCCTGAAGAGACACTCTTCTCGGCTGTCTTTCTGTGCGCAATGCAAATGGTGCTCTGCAGATCTCCAGTCAGACATGCAGGGCAGGTATTATTAGCACACAGACTCTTGGGGATTTTGAAAGGCCCTTTGCATATGGAACGCAAAAAATGAAAAGCTAAGTATTTCAGGAAAGGGATGAAGTGATTCATTCATAGTTATAGAACAGAAGGGACGGGCTGGTGCTTTTATCTTGCTTATATTGCTGCTAGCATGAGCCTCAGCTCCTGTGCTGCAGGCACTGTGCAGCCTTCATTGCCCCCCAGGCACAGCAGCAGGAGCCCCTGAGAGGGCCAAGTTAACCCCAGGCCAACACAAAGCCATCACAGCACTCCTTCAGCAGCTTGGTGGCATGGTACTGTTGCCTCTATGCTAACCCAGATGCCTCCATGCTACATCAGTTGCCTTTACAGAGGATTTTCTCAGCACTCACGGCCTTGCTCGGCCTGTTGGACACCAGTGTGAGATGTACAAAGGAGCAGGGAAGAAGGCTTGTGCTCCAAGATGGCTCTGAGGAGGCAGGTGGGACCAACACCACTGAGACATTATGCTTTCAGGAGGGCCTGCGTACCTCAGGAAAGAGCCAGAAATGCCTTGATCAGCTCTGGGTGCTGTCCCGGCCTACATATGAAGCTCGGCATTTCAAGTTACGAGGCAATTTCTGTCAGCTGCTCTGACAGCAGAACCTTGATAAAGCAGAACCAGCATGTGAGGCAGAAATAATCGGACACAATCTTGAGTTGCTTAAACTCACCCAGTGGCAGCTGTGGGACTGCTGGGGAGCCCAGACCATGGCCTAGCACGCAGCAAAGTCATATGGGACTTTGCATGGTTCTTGATGTTCCCTCCAACACTTCAAGCCTATTCGTATACGTCACCCAGACAGCAACAGGTGACTTGATGATTGCATTATGTCAGCTGGTGAAGTCATTCATCCTCGCACATTTATTTTAGCTTTTCCTGCTTCCTCTGACACACCACTAACAAGGTGTTTCATTATCACTGGGGGTGAGAAAGGACTGTGTCTCCATAACTTTCCTTACTTTTAAAGTGAGATGAAGGGTAACCATGATGACCCAAGTGAGCACTGGCTGCTTGGCCTGGCATTAATCCCAGCACAGGAAAACGCAATGGGATTTGATTGACAAAGAACTGATGAGTATGAATAAAATTAATACCAGTCAAAATGGTCTTGTGGAAAGTGAATCCCATCAGACTAGCCTGACTGCCTGTTCTTTACTGAAGTTTGATCGAAAAAGTTTGGTTTAACAGATATAATATACCTAGACTCTGGAAGGGCATTTAACTACCATGTGTTACCTGAGTGCAAAAGCAGCAGCATCAGTAGACTATAACACACACTCATTAAGAAACTGCTGCTGACATCTCAAGTGTTTGTCATTGGGGGAATCATCCTGGATAAATGTGCTTCTAGCAAGGTTCTGCAGGGACTGATAGCAGTCTCAGTAACATTCATCAGTTCTAACCAGGATCAGGAAGTTAATTTAAAAACAATCAAAAATACTGGGGATAATTCAAAAATTGGTGAACTAGCAAACAGTGGGAAAAGTAGTGTATCCAAAGCAACCTGGATCACTTAGTAAATTAATATACCCAAAACCAAAGTGGGTATGTGTAGGAAGAAATGCACACAGAAGGAGAAGCTGCCTTCTGGGAGATGTTTCGGGGGAACAAAGAGGCTATTCCTCCTTCAGTCAGGCAGATATGAGCGTATTGTACATATTTCCAGTGCCCAAACTTTAAAGAAATGAGCAGAGGGGAGAAAAGAGCTACAAAGAAGGATCCAACACATTCTGGTAGCTTTAAACAGCTCTGTTTGCTTAGTTTATCTAAAGATGGAAATTAAGCCAGCTTTCAATTTCTAAGCACCTTCATCTGGAAAAAGTAATTGGTGGTACACAGCACTTCATGTAGTGGAGCAAAGCACACAAGTCTGGCTGGAAGCTGATTTCAGAGAGCCAGGTAGGGAATGAGGCACACATTTTCACCCACGTGAGTAACTGCTGGAGTCAATCATCGAGGAAAGAGGCAGAGCCACCTGTACAGTCTACAAGTCAGCACTAGAGGCTTTCTGAGATGTTACTTACATTAAATGCATGTTATGCTTCAGTCAAATAAATAAAGAAAGTAGGTTCAATATAGGTCACTGACTGAAAGCTGCAGGTCAAATTATAGATTCTAACGATCATTTTTGATTTTATGTTTCTAAAACTAGAATTCAGCAGGAGCAAAAGTTCACGTGACTCCATCACACAGTGTTTCCATGTGATACACAAACCACTACTAAATCCAGCAAGAGCATATGAGTTATAGTGACTCCAGATTTTGGGAGGGGTACGGGGAAGTATTCTAAATGTTGAGCTTTCTCTGCCCTGAACAGTGTTGGTTATGGGATTTTCTGGTACCACCAAGGGACCAATACATAAAGGAAAACACAATGCAAATGGTTAATAAAATATCTCTGGTAGCTGGGGAGAATGATGAAAATGAAAGCTCCTTTCCTGATTGCTTTTTGCTCAGATTTTGAAACTAAGTAAGTATTCAGGATGCAATTGGTTGCTGCCTTCTTCCTTTCTGCACAGTTAGCAGCTTCGGAGTATTTTCTCTCTTGCAGACCATGCTGAATTACCCATACCTTTCTGCCGCTTAGGGAGTTGTTTAACAAGCTTTGCATGCATCTACTCCTAGCGCTGCAAAGTTTAGTAAGCAAAGCTGTACCTCCCTAGCATTTAGAGATGTGCTGGAAAAGAAGTGTGTTGTACACTTACTTTCTTTGCTAACTTCTGATTTGCTTTAAGTATTACTTGTTTCGCCTGTGCTTCAAGTTTAGAGGATGTGGGTTTAAGATACTTTGCTCTCATCTGATCCCACTCTTCAAGTATCTCAGTGCATCTTAACAGTGAGAAGTCCTAAGTTTAAAGGGGCATGAAAAGGTTTTCACAGAGAGGTCTTCTGTTGGATAAGGTTATTCTGTCTGCTTTCTTTCCTCCAGTGTTGCAATGGAGAAGCTGCTAAGTCTTTTGTTCTCTGGGTTTTATTGGAAGGTGAATGGGAGGAGATATATCTATGCTTCTCACAGAACTAAGAGCAGCTTAAGAGACACAGTTCAAGACAAAAGCTGAACCCATTTTGTTAAAAGCAAGGACAAAACTTTGAACAGCTTCCTTAAGTAACCAAAACAGAGCCCCAAAAGGGAATTAGATTTATAAGCTGCAGCATTACTTACAGAACAAGACAGGCAATTAGGTATAAAAATACATATTTGAAATTACAGTGATAAACCACCTGATGCTTGGAATTTGGAATTACAAGTATATCCCATCCTGAACACTACTCATCAGTCTAGAATTCACAATTCATATGGTTAAGTAACAGCAGATGATTTTTCAGTGGGCATAGCCATAGGAATTTAGGATAGAGACAAATGCCAGTGTTTGATAACTATGACTGCAAACTTAAAAAACAACTAGAATGTAAAACCATTTATCACCTCAACTACTTTTATCACTGACTGAAAATATTATATAGCAGGGGATTGTTTACCTGGAATGCTCTCCAGTTTTCTACGAAGCTCCTCATTTTCTTGTTGCAATGAAATTACCTCCTGTTCAAGCTCTTGACACCGAGGGCAGTAACCTTCTTCTTCCTCCTCCTCTTCCTCCTCCGGAAGGGTAGAAGACGATGGGTGACCATGAGATTCAGAAGTTGCTGGAGATGTCCATCCACCTAAAGTGTGTACTGGAGAGGTTGAAAGTGGATCCACATCTGCCAAATGGCTAAAATCATTTACTGACGAGGTGTTCTGAGAAGGGAAGCTCCCAGAAAGCAAATAGTTCTGAAGAGAATCAGTAAAAACTCTCAGAAAGGCTGAGGTTTGTTGTTTCTTTTGCATATACTGCATCTCTATGTCTAAAATGTCTGACGTCTGACTATGGACCATTTTCCCAAGCTGACATTGCTCTTGTCTTTCACTATAATTTGGATTTTCCTGCTTTATACAAGAAATCATGGACTGAGAGTGATTGTTGTCCAGTAGTTTTCCACCACAATTTAAAAGACTTAGAACTCGGCTGCATTGTTGGGCAAAGGCATCCAGAATCATTCGACTCTCTGAAACAAAACAAAAGACGAATCACAGAAACCTAATGCAAAAAGTTATGCCAGGCAGTGGCAGCTAGATGAATGTACACAACCATTTACAGCAGCATGCATTTTATTTCTGAACATATTAAAATTATGGCTTCTGCTTTAATACTTCTGCAACACTGCGATTTAAAACAATCCTGACTTTGCTTCTATTTTGAGAGTGCCCTTGTGCCCTTGCTGTTAATCAGAAATACACTGCGATGATAGTCACCGCTTAGTGCCATGTTCTGTCAGACAGATTAAGACAGGGAAATGGGGAAAAAATACAAATTCCATTCAATTTGCCACAATTAAAAGTTCACGGAAGTATTTCTTTTGAAGCAGATTTTAAGCCGTTGGTGTGTACTGCTTATACGTATCCGAAGGACTTTGTGCTACGCCTCCTTCCTGTGCCCTGCTCCTCTTCAACGAGGCTTCCAGGCTTCAGTTTTTCTCCCTTTCACTTTTGCCGCACTTAGCTGACAATGGGCCCAGGCCACTTCACGTGACCCCCTCCAATTACATGGACTACTATGGCTCCTTTTGCTTTAGCTTCCAAAGAGGTTCAGAAATGATACAGGAGCAATAAGCACAAAAACCTTTTAAACCAAGGAAAAGCATCAGAGAAAGCTGCTCTGGCCAGAGGAGCAATGCCTTCTGTTGTGACTGCCCACAAAGTTGTGGCCATGCTACTATCTCACAGCAGATACATGGGGCTGAGCAGCTTCTGGAACCAAGGAAGCATGGTGATAGGAAGAGCCAAATACAGCACCACTACAGGATGGCTTACTTCTGCCGGATCTATGTCTGCAGAGTCAAGCTGCTATAACAGTGCCTGCACTACATGCACATGGCCACCGTGTTTGGCTCTGATTTATGGTATGACCTGCTATGTTCTCTGATATCAGTGTCTTTAAAAAAATTATTTATAGCTTATAGGCAAGTTCCTCTACGTGGCTAAAAGATGTAACTAACATTTTGCAGGAAATAAAAAAAGTAGTAGATTTAAGCGCTGCCAAATTTGGAGAGCTCTTCTCAGACAGGCTTGACTTTTAGTAAGTGACAAATGCATTCACTTTTGAAAAGGCAACCTGCTACAGATGCATGGAAGTAAGCACCCCAAATCTTCATTTAACTTAACCTTGCCACTAGAGATGAAAAACAGCCTCATCACACTGATAACACGTAAAGATCAGAAACTTTGGGAATTCAGTCCTTTAAGAGATGGTACTTTTCACTGTACTTCTCCATGACCCAGGAGTTTTGCTTTCTGGTGGAAAATTACATCATCCTGAGATTAGTACAGCTGTCCTGCAGAATATTTGGAATGACACTAATTTGGATTTTTACCATCTTCCAGCTGTCAATAAGGAGGAAAGAACTGAGGCGGCATACAAATGCTGTGAGTGAGTCTGAAGTACAGATGGAGTAGACCTCCCCGGCACACAACCCAAGGGTGTCATCTCCTGAGGACTCACAGGTAAGAACTGAGCCATGAGGAAGACAGAAGGAAACATGCAGTGCGGTGCTCTGAGATGGCTGGGAACAAGATGAGAGCACATCAGCATGTGAAGTACTGGGGGCTCTGAGACAGCCCCGAGCAGCCCCACAATCTGTGCCAGCGAGTCGCATTGCACCCTCACTTTGGGCTCTGACCAAGCAGGACAGATGCCTCTGACACATCCTTCTGTCATCAAAAACGCTTGGGTGCTTGGTAGCCTCTATACCCATTGTCACATCTAAAAGCAAGGAGTCCTGCTGACATTGCAGCTTTTTAACTGGTACCTACAGACAAGAAAGGAAATTGAGAAACTAAAATACCACTAACACTCTCAACTTGTGTTTTCTTTGCCTTATGTCTTTACTTCACATATTTTCCCTTTAAAAATATGAAAGGATATTGATCGGAACTTTGCAATCCTACAACAGAGCAGTTTTTCATTCATTTTAATCCTATAATCCGATTCCAGACCTGAAGTCATATTTACTGTTTGTATTTTAATCATTATGGTCCCTGTTGACAAAACAGTTACTCGTTTTTTTTTGCATATCTTTCTTGCAAGGGGACGAAAAATGAATGAAACAACTGAAAAGGGATTAGATTAGCATAGGAGATGCTATTCTAGTATTATGGCTTCCGCTAAAGCACGGCCAGGAGTAACCTGACATTTCAAATACCAATTCTGAAGAACACTTTCATAAATGCTACCATCAGGAAAGATAAAATTAGTGATTAGTTTTGTTGTAAAAATGAATGCGTTAACGCATTCACTGTGATAATAGCTTAAAATGCAGCTGAAATTTTATACAGAAATGACAGCATTGATTTAATCTTCAGTTCAATATCAGATCTACTACAAAGACACAATAACAGCAATTACCGTCTTTTTTCTTAGCTTTAACCCATACCCATGGATGTAAAAATGAAAGCCGTGATAAGGCAAGGCTATCACAAAATGTGAGCACAAGGATTTGCAAATGCTTTCTGCCAGTACCACTGGGCAGCGACAGCGAGGGATGCCCTCAGCAACACATCCCTGGCTCCACACTGAAACGTGCACCAATGCAAAGTACAACACTAACACTACACGCACCCACAGTCTGAACAACCCTAAGTGAGAATGGCAACTACAGTTATTCTTTGTGATGGAAAAAAAATAAAAACAAATGCTGCCCATTTAGCATTTATTGTACAGCTTGGTATTCCAGCCTTTACAGGGTGGCTGTAATTAGAAATGCAAGCAACGTGCAATGTCTAATCACTAATAAATGACAAAAAATTGTTTTTATGTGAATACTTCTGAATAATCACAGATCTATGATTCTTAATTGATTTAACAAAATGTATGTATTTTCTAGGAAAGAAGGATTCCGCTGAAGTGACTGCACAGGACACAGAAACAGTGTAAACTACTTACTGAAACTGCATTGTGACACTCCTCTTCCTTATTACGATGCTCACCAACCATGTAATTCTAATGTGTCAGACCCTGCAGTCTTCAGTCTTACAGAACTTCTATTGACTTCAACTCCACTTCTGCCTGGAGGTGGACTTGCCACATTAGGCCCATAAAGTGCTAACAGGAGATGATTAACTTGCCAGAAGTGTAAGCAGTTCTAAATGGGCTATTTCTTTTGAGAACGCAAGCAACCAGCTGATAATAATATCACGTGGCAAATCAGGGACCAACTCCCAGATACAGTTCTTCATTTTCACTTCTTTTTCTCATTGATACTGATATACATGGAGGGGGAGGAGGGGGGCGTTGGGGTGTGTGTGTGCATGTGTGTCTGTGCAGCTGCCAGTCTGAAAACAAGGGCTTAGTAAGAGCAAACGCCTGAGACTCAACCTGACGATCTAAGGCAATGCATTTGAAAAGCTGTCTGGAAAGGTCGGTGGGTACAACATCAGATTTTTCTACACTTGAGGATCTTTTCAATAATAAGACCAGACAGCTTTTATTAATAGGGCACTGTGCTGGGTCTCAACAAATCTGCATTCAGGTGTTGGCTTTTCCATGGTTTCCTTTGTGACCTCGGGTGGATGGTATAAAAAGATGTCTTCACTGAGCTACTGAGGGGGTCCAAATGCCATACATTCTCTCCCATGGAAAATGTACGCGTTTGCATTTGAGCTTCAATAAGATTTGAAGTTCCAGTTTCAATAATCTCACTCTTCACTTTGCAGTGTTTCAGATTTTTATCTCCAGCAGATGAAGTGTTTGGTCATTTCAAAATTGATCTACTCCACACAAGTATTGCCAGCTTCTTGGTTAAGGCCAAATTGATGCTCTTCACCTTCTCTATTCAAATATGTATATATATAGTCTGAACACGATAGAAATTGCTCAATTAGTCTTGTTAAACATGCCAAGTCCTTAGCACCGAACTACTGCCTCTATGACAGCTCTGCTTGCCTTTCTTGCTTTCTACTTATGCCCTTCTTAAATTTCAAGGTACACTGTAAGGTCTACAACATGCTTTCCTATGGAAAAGGAGTTTCTTTTGGAGACACCATCATACCATTTAATGCAAATGATACCCAAACCAAAAATATGCTTTGTTTTCACACCAGGAAAATATTCCAAATGCACTAATAAAGAATCGATGCTCTGAAGGAGAAAACAGGTGTTTGTCCACATTTTGAATGTACTTGCGTGGCTTACACTGCAACAGTCACAGCAAGCACTGCTCACTGGAGAAGAGGAGGGTTGTGCTTGCAGTACAGCTCCCCATTTCTCACAGTAGGATGACATTTCTCAAGCTGGAGCCTTCCCTGCAAGGTGGGATCCCAAGCTGGACCTTCCCTCATGATGAGGCAGAGTGGAGAACCCCCCACTCTTCATCCTTCCCATAGACCTCTCCCTGCTGTTGTTTTGGAACTTGGGCCAGGGCAGTCTCTTAGACAGACCGAAGAAGCCACTATTAACTCCTGGCAGGAGCTCTGAACAATGGGAGATGCTTGAAAACATGGAAGCATCCTTACTCTTCCCCTCTGGCTGTGTTCTAGGTGCCCACCCTCAAAATTAGACTTGGTGCTCTGAATCTCTAAGCGCCAGAAACATCATGCCTAAAGATTAAGAACCAACTGTATCACACGTTTAAGCTGCTAGACCAGAGTAAGACACCTCAGGAACAGCACTTTATCAGTCAGTTTATATGCTGTTACCGACACATGAAGTGCCAAAAGAAAGAGGGGAGCCCCTGAAACAGGTGTCCCTGTAGAACTGCAGCCCTCTCTCCGTTCATTCCATTCTGCCAAATGCTGCAGATAAGCTAAAGGTGAAAACCCTGTACACCAGGGTGGGGACTGCCTGCCCTCTGCAGAACAGCACACAGCTCACAGCCTGTAGCAACAACTCATATAGAATTCTCCTCCTGCACACTGTAGTGAGTTTGGGGTTTGCTTTCTCCTGTTTTGTCTGCTCTGCTTGGTAGCTCAGCCTCAGTTGTGAGAAGGGTATGCTGGGACCTGCTTGGGAACCCAAAGTGAGCCTGACGTGCAGGTGATGAGGTCTGGAAAGACCTTCAGAGCACAAGCAGCTGCTCCTCAGCCATCCTCTTCTGCACAGACCCAGATCAGTGATAAACCCTGGAGCTCGCTCTGGCTCCTGCTTTGCACAGCCAGAGAGGCAGGAGGAAGTCCAAACTTCTGCTCACCAAAGCCCAGAGAGCTCTGCTGCAAATATGGCCTCATCTGTCACCTACCAGGCAGCCGGATGTCTTCGTGGCGTGATCTGCTTCTGTGAAGAAATGCAGGTGTTGCATTTATCAGCAGCGTTTTGATTGAGGGCCACAAATATACTGAAATAACAGCATTTGGGCATCTAGATAACCAGAAGTTTCAAGAAAAAAGCCAGCGTGACCTTCTGCCATGGATTACAGGACCATGCGTCAAAGCAGTGAATTTTCACACTCATCTACTAAACTTTTTTTGGTAAAGTACGTTAATTATTTGTAACAAGAGGTGATAAATCCATCCCATACACGGCAGCTTTGAACACAGACCTTAATACACATCCATATATTCTATTAACCAGCACATCTCCCTGTTTGGTAAAGAAATGTCATCGCATTCGTTACAAAGGCAAACAGCAACATAGCAAAACAAGATCCAATTTTTCTAAATAAATAAATCAATGATGTGTCAAAAATTAACAGATGAGTTAATATACCCGATGTTATCAAAACCAGATGGTGCTTCATAATATTCATCCTGCTCAGTCAAACCCTGAATGTATTCTGGACCATCAGTATATAAAATAGGATGCTGCTATTTGTGATGGCAAACAAAAGCAATCATGCCTGCCAAGCACATACTATAACAGGCAGCATTTCAGCTCTGCTAGACAGAAAGTAATTAGAATGCTTTTAATGTCCAAAAGAATGATGCTGATAGGCTGCCACAGATGTGTAGATTTATGAATATTTATATGGTGGTTTATAGCTGACACTTTTATCAGTTGAAGAAGATAAAATATCTGCCTGACTCAAAAGCTTGACAGTCAGGTTAATAAAATCTCATTAAAGAGAATGACCTATGCAATTATATAGGATTTATTGTAATTCATTTTTGATTGTACTCTGCTTAAAGATGCAATTTCCCATTTCCTGATGCCAAATTTAGGCTGCATATCAAGATCTACGTGGTTTTTAACTCCGAGCCATCGCCAGAAGAAAGATACGCGTTCAGCATCTCGCTATCTCACACCTCGCAAGAAAAAATATTAGATATTTTCGTCTCCGTTGCAAACGGCGCTCCGCCAAAGCGGCGCGGGGAAGCAGCCCACCAATCCCCCCCGCAACGCCCCCACCCCGTTCCCAGCCTCCCCCCACCGCCCGCAGCCCAAAGCGGCGGACGGCTGCGGGGCTGCGGCCGGGGGCTCCGGGGGACGCCGGCCCCGCC
>NC_034412.1:74366171-74451206 GCF_002078875.1 Numida meleagris | reverse complement strand
GCCTCCAGGCACAGCCCGGCCCGGTCCCGCGGAGCCGCCGCCAAACTTTGGCGCCCCCGGGCTGGGCGCCCGCCTGCCCGCTGCGGGGCGGCGCGGGGATAGAAGTGTTGGGAGTGCGGGACCTGTCAGAGTTGATTAGGGCACGGAGGACATTTTTTTCTCATTATGCAAAAGCGCTTCACGGCGAAATAAAAGCGGGTCCGCCGTAATTCATGCATGTCAGATTTCCAGGAATCTGGGAGATTAATCGCATTTAGCATTATTTGCAGCGTTCCCCCGCCGCCCCCACACCCTCCCTCCCGCCGCCCGGACCGGTCCGCTCGTTGCAAAGTGCTGCACCGAGCTGCGCCCGTCCCTCTGCCCGCCCGGAGCCTTCTAGGGCAGTTTGGAAATAATGAAATGCCGCTGAGAGACAGCTTGAGAATGAGATGCCATCGAGAGACGTCTCTGAGAAATGGAGGAGATCTGGGGAGATGGAGACAGCTGAAGCTGAGTGATACGTTGGAGAAAAATAAACGATAACAAACCGCTCGCTCTCCCCATTCTTTTCTGCGAGGCAATTTGATATTTTGCATTAACATTTCCCTTCTCCTGTCCCACTTCTCCCCTGCTTTTGCTGCTGTAATTTATCAGGATTACAATAAGCCCTCTGGCTTTGGGAAGCAAAATTACAGAACACCTTAGTTCTATTTAAGTCGTGGCAGTGGGAAATCATCCTTCTGCCATTGCGAGGTTCGGCTGTGTGCGGTGGTCATTGCTCTCAGCTCCGGCGGTGTTTGTTTAGCAGAGCCAGGCTCGCTGGGACGGGCAGCAGCCCCTCTCTGTGTGACCGACTCTGGGCTCATGGCCCCTTCCCGCGGCACTCTGAGAGCCGGGCCGTGTTCCATGCCGGGCGCACGAGAGCAGGGCGGCTCCAGGTTCTGATTTTTTGACAAGTAGGGTAAATCGATTTCTTGTAGCAGCCAAAAGCCTCTAAATAAAGGCTAGTGTAATAGAAATCGCTGTTTTACTTAAGAAAATCAATCGTAAGTCTTTGTTTTCCAGCCGACTCCTTGATCGCCTGTGCTTTAAAGAAAATATTGTACTGTAATGCAAAAGAGAGAATGGAAATAAGCAGGAGAGGAACTGTGCTTGCACTTGGAAATGAGACACTGAGGAGATGAGCTTCAATACCTGGCTTCCTGCACTCCTGTAGGAAGTGCTTAAGGCCCTGATGTGGCCTCCACATCCCGCCCTGGTCCTGCAGCTCCCAAAGGTCACTAGGGCAGTAGGGCTGTGTAAAGTTGATAGATTCAATAGCTAGATGCAGGTAAATTCAAATAAACATCCCCAAGTTCACTGCTCAGGTATCAACTGCAATTCCAGGAGCTCGTTGCTGCTTGGCACTGCCCCTGCTCCTAGTGAAGGAAAACAACCTACGGGCCTCCTACAGCAGGGAGAGAACAGGGGCAGTGTGCCCTTTCCTCCCGTGAGGGTGCCTGCAGCTCCACCGGCTCCAATTAGGAGCTGAAGCCATGTGGACACGAAGAGAGAAGGCCATGTGAGGATAACAAGGTGTGAAGCCTCCCGCAGCTGAGCCAAACAGAGCTCTGGGCCTTGTGGGGTGCCCCTTGTTGGGGAGCAGTGCTTTCCTCAAAGCTCAAAACAGGCACATGGGCAATCTGCACATGGGCTGATGTTATTTTAACCATTAATCTCTGTATTGTGGTCCCACTTCAGCTGCACACTAGATTAAAAAAGCACATTGTCCTCACCTTGATCATCCTCCAAAATAGCCTTAGCTGACACCAGCAGCTTGTTTCAAGAAGATTAGCACCTTTGTTTCCCTTCCCATCCTCTGAGTGAAAAATTTCCCCCTAACATCTAATCTAAATCTCACCTCTTTTAGTTTAAAGCCATTTTCCCCTGTCCTATCAGAATCAGACAGTGTAAAAAATCAGTCTCCCTCCTGTTTATAAGCTCCCCTTAGGTACCGGAAGGCTGCAGTGAGATCTCCCCAGTGCCTTCTCTTCTCCAGTCCGAACAGCCCCATCGCCCTCAGCCTAGGAGAAGTGCTCCAGCCTTCTGATCATCTTCCTGGCCCTCTTCTGGGCACACTCAGAGGGAAGAGGCTGCCCGGAGAAGCTGTAGATGCCCCATCCTGAAGGCTTTCAAGGGCAGGTTGGATGGGGCCCTGGGCAGCCTCATCTAGTGGGTGGCAGCCCTGCCCATGGCAGGGAGTTGTAACTGCGTGGGCTGTAAGGTTCCTTCCAACTCAAGCCATCCTATGGTTCCCTCAGACTGTGCTATGCTTGGGGTTTGATCCTGACAAGATGGTTGTGTCTTCCCCTACCTACTTATTGGTGTGAGTTTCCATTTTACTGGCACTGGGTGTTTGAGACCTGTAACAGGATTATTGCAGAGTACTTGGAGTGAGTGGAGAAAGGATGGGAAGTAGCTGACTCTCAAGAAATAATAAAAAAAAAGCTAATCAAAACAAAGACAAAGGGCACAATGAAAAATAAGAAACCCAGTGTTGCTGCAGTGTATGCTCTCCTGCTCCTAGAAATCACTGCGAAGAGAATATTTGTCAGTATATAGAAAAATACCCAATCCAGACACAGGCCATCAATCACTGGGCATGCCTGTGTGAAGGTACTGCGAGGTGCTCAAAGAACAGAAGCATGATCCATCTCTATCTGCCGAGCAGGGCTAAATCTCACGCCGCTTATTCACGGGAGCCGCGCTTCAGTGCTGAAGAGAGCCTGCAGGATTTGGCCATGAGCTGCCAATATCGCTCTGTGCGCTTGGAGTGCACGATGAGAGCTGAGATTGGCAACTCTCCCCTGTAATCTAAAGCACTCTGCAAGCAGGCTGGCCGTAATTTGCTGCCCTAAACATTTAACCCCAGCTAGTTAATTTAAGCTTAGCTCAGTTGCTCATGTTTATGGATAAAGAAACAAAAGAGAGAGCATCAAAAGGAAAAGATGACTGTGGAATTCAACATTTCAGCAGCTGTTGATAGGTAAATGTTATTGAAGTGTGGCATTCAAAACCAAAGGCCTGCATTTATGATAATGAGCCTAACAAGGAAATGAGATTGACACAGCAATTCTCTGTTTTTGTTGTCCCCTGAGGTTAGAGATTATGCAGTGCGTGGTTCTGTTTTTAGCCTCTTTGGTGATTCCAACTGTGAGAGATCGCACTGTGCACATTTGTCAAGGTTGCGCTTCAGTCAGGTGACTCAGGAGCTTGAGGGGAACACGGACGGCTGGCCTCACCTCACCCCAAGCCAAAGTCCCGTGTGGAGAGCCAGCAGCCCTGCCATGGGCTGTCAGTCCCTCGTCTTCCATTGGGCTTACTCAGTCCTTTGTGAAATGCTTTGAAATAATTGAAATATATCTATCACTGTGACATTGTGTTTTGAGAATTACTGGGATATTTCCCAATGACATTAATTGGTTTTAAAATATTTTTCTTTTTCTAATTAGTGCAAGATTGATGAGCAGTGGAAAGGGCATTTATGCAGGCAGACACATATTTCCATGCTACATTTGTGTCTTAATAAAATGGTAGCTAACTGGGTTCTTGTGCTGTGTAAACATTAGTGAGACAGAAAATATAGTCTACCTTCAGGTGGAGGAAATATCCTGTGTTTTAAATGGAATTGTATTGTGTGAGAAAAAAAAAAGAACTGGTCTCCCCAAGGACTGGGAAATGGATAAATGAATTATTTAAATATAGTTAAAGGACACACAGGAAAAAGTAATGGCTTTGATACCCAATGTAGGAAAAATTATTAATATTTTAAGGGATCAATTGTGGACACATGGAAAAGCTCATTTTAATTGAAGATCGCTTGCATAGAGTGGTTTGAAGAAGGGAAAAATTGTGTAGGGTACTTGTTGCTTAGAATTTCTGAGAAATGTATCTTTGATAAAACTGATGATATAACATGTTCATAACTTCAGCTTGCCCCATTGGGCTTATTCTGAATGGCATCACCTCCCTGGGACATTGGCTCCCAGGGAGACCTCACTGCAGCCTTCCAGTACCTAAAGGGGACTTATAAATGGGAAGGAAATCAACTTTTTATACAGGCAGATAGAGATAAGACAAGGGAGAATGGTTTTATACTAAAAGAGAGAAGATTTAGATTAAATGTTGAAGAAGAAGCTGTGGATGCCCCATCCTGGAGGTGTTCAAGGTCAGGCTGGATGGGGCCCTGAGCAGCCTGATCTGGTGCCTGATTTAGTGGCTGGCAACCCTGACCATGACAGAGGGCTGGAACTAGATGATCTCTGAGGTTCTTTCCAACCCAAGTCATTCTACGATTCTATGATGTAATTCTCTTGTGTAGGCTTGGTACTTGCATGTTGGTCAGCTTGTGATTACTCTGTAATGTTTTGATCTCGTCTTACAGTGCTTGAGGTTTTGGGAGCACCTCCGAAGGTCTGATTGCTGCGGGCTGACAGAACTGATGCTCTGCAGATTGAGATCACACTGCTTTGCCAAACCTATTCCCTGCAATTCCCTGAAAAGGGATTGCAAAAGGAGGGTCCTTGCAGGATGGGAGCAGTCACACTGAATGACCCCTGGCTCTTTGCTGAAGGTGGGCATCACCCCAGAACGGGGCTATAGTAGGGCCTGTAGGAGCTGAGGGGCAGGAGACCATCCCTGCATTCGCCTTCATCACTCTTCCATTCTCAAGCAGCCCTAAGCCTTACATTAAACCGTGACAAATTAACAGCTCATTCTTGAAAGCATGGTTCAGACACTTCACGGAGATGAAATAAAGGGCTTCCTCTACATTAATAATCTTGTAGCAGTAACACTGGTAATCCTTTGGGAAACCCAAAAGGCAGTCCTCAGGGGCAAAATCATTACTTACAGTCCAGAAAAGCAGAAAGCAGTGGACAAAACCTGGAATCTCCTGAGATCTCTCGATTGTGTAGTGCAAAATGACTCCACTGGGAGAGGTGCTAAAATCTTCAGAGCAAAAACTAAACTGAGTGCCACACTGAAAGAAGCAAAAAAAAAAAAAAAAAAAAAAAAAAAGACAACAGTACGGAAAGGCAAAATTGTGTGGGAATAGGGCCAGAAGGCTGCTGTGGTCTCAGGCAAGAAGAAATTCTGTCACCCTGGAAGTACTGTGTGCCTGGGAACATGTCCATCACAAGCTGCGTCTGCTTAGGGGAAAAAAAAAAGTGAGACCATGTTTGCTTAAAGGCAATGTACAGATGTGTTTGCAGAGGCTGAAATTCACCTGATGCATCACCCACCTCTGCACACAGATGTTTCACCCAAGAAACATCCAGAGGGGGTCTCTGAACAACATTCCAAATAAATGACACCCTGAATAAATGTAAGTTTTCAGTTGCTTAAATGCAAAGAGTCTCAAATAAAATTGATGTTATGTCTGTGACTGTCTCAGATAATTCTACGATAATACCCTGAGCATATATCAGCTTTACTTTTGTGATTGCTATATCATGAGACTCTTTGTGTCCAGGTCATTATTCAGAATCCTCATTACCATGTTTGTGTTTCTTTGCTATATGATGATGGGTTTAAGTCTTAAACTGGGAGGGACCCTCACCCATCAGTGTCAAGAGAGCAGTGACGGTTAACGTCAGCTAATGATCTGTTCCCAAATCTCTTGATTTATAGCTCAGGAAGTCTTCTGTCACCTACCATCCCTAGAAATATCAGCTGGTTTTGGTGCTGATTCTACCAGCCTTACTAAGAGTAAAGAAGATCAGAATTTAGGTCATTTACATTATTTTAATCTGGACTAACATTTAAAAAATTTATGAAAATCTTCCACCCAGCTGGTAGGAGAGTGGCTCTTGAAGAAAGACAGTATTTCTTGTTCTCCCTCTGCAGGCATCCTTTTCACTTATGTAGGATTTAGCTTGTTAAGGAAAAAAGGGTTGTGAGTGTTGTTTTTTTTTTTTTATCTCTGTGTAATTCTCCAATCCCTTTGATTTTTTATTACATTATTTCATTTTCTTTTAGTGGGATAAAAATCCTTGGCTCTCTTAATGATGGAGGAAATCATGCTTTCCAAAGTAAGGGCTTTAGTTTGCCTAATTGTTGTGTTCAGACCATATATATTATATCTGAAAACAAGAAACTGTGGCTCCTGGAAGGCACTAGTAACAAGAAAGCTGTCCAGATTTTAAAGAAAGTACATTGCAGAAACACATCTGGGCAAAGTATGAATGCAGGTATGCCCTTTCTTTCTTTACAATTTCTTGCAGACACGTTCAGGAAAATAGAAAACTAAATATTAAAATCTGACATATGCACAGTTAAGATTTTACAGGTTTGCTTACATAGGCATCTCATTAAAAATGCAAATGAGGCTGGCTTCTGTGAGCTGCTGACCTGAGATCAAGCTTCCTGAATACAGGCTATTTCCTCATTCCTCGGAAGAAAGAAAGAAAGAGTGGGGAGCTTTTATTCACCTGGATGAAGTACAAAAAATTGTGTAAGAGCTATTTATAAATATGTATGAATAAATATTTAATGATATATATGCTGAACAGTTGAACTGTTGTTCAGCAAATACATAATTTGTTAATTTTGCCTGCTTCCACTGAATAATTTATTCATCAGATCAGCTTTTTTAATATTCACTAGATGGTCGTCTGATCAAATCCTCTTAGCTGAATGTGTTATTTGATTTTTTTTGCCCTTTTCAAAAATCACTTAGTTTATTGGAAGAACATTGCTGTGATTTATTAGAGGTATATTCCATCCAGTCCATGATGACATTCTTCAAGAATAACCTCTGAAGACAGTAGATTTCTTGCTCCTGTCATTCGATATTAACCTTTTGTAATCCTGACATGTATTAGATATCTTTGGCCAGGAAAATAAAGCCTTGTGTCCAACAGCACCCTTCTGTGTCGCACATCCATGACAACATGTATATGATGTGGTTTATTCTTTTTTTGTTGACTGAATATTGAATTATTTAGATTAGCTACATCAATCAGTCCTGCGTTCTGGTTCATCCAAGAGTCCCTACAGTTCATTCAGCAATGCATCTCTGCAAAGGATTTCTTCTAACTCCTAAAATTGTCATGTAGCTTCAGAGAGACCCTGACATTGCAGTGCAGAGCAAGATGCAGAAAGGACAGCGTCTAATCCTTTACGAGCCAGCTTTGAAATCAATCATCTGGTGTCCCTTTGTAGCTAGAAAAGGACTTCTTACACTTCCCACTTGAAAAGGGAGGTTCCCCAGCCTTCACTTGAGCTGTTCTCACACCCAGGGAGGCCTTCAGACATCAGGGCGTACAGCCATGATATCCTTACATTTGGAGAATCATTTCATGTTTTATAGTATTATTTTACATTTTCATAACTTTAAAGCTTCTGAGGATGTGCTTTTTCTTTTAAGTTACTGAGGCCTAAATACTCAAATAAGGCTATCTTTGAAAGAAAGAGGCTGTAAGAAGCAGCATTACTTCCAATTTTTTTAAAAGACCTTTCTCAAGTTAATTCCCTGTAAACTTGCTCTATAAAATCTCTGGTAACTGGAGAATAAACAACAGGGCAGTAACACCCCAAATAGCACTCTGAAATGACCTGTGTAACTTTGCGCCATTGCCATCAAGGCTAATGCCGACATCTAGGATTCAGTTGTCTGTGCCATAATCTGTGGTACAGCCTAATGTATTCCATATTTCAATATGCATGCATATGTAATAGGCTATATAATATTCCATACAAAAATTGCATTAAGAAAATGTTAAAGTCGCCTAATTCGGCATTTAAAAGTCAGGAAATAAAATTAAGGTTGTACATGCAACATTAACTCTGTTCCCTAGTGCATTTGCCTATGATACACTCTAATTACATGATCAAATATTATTTCTCAGATTATACAGTATAATACCTTGATTTTTTTTTCATCTTACAAAGTGTGAAGTGAATTAGGCAGGACTCAGCTAGATTTTATAAACGTCCATGTGAAGAATTTCTAAATGAACAGGGACTCACCAGTTTGGAAAAGGAATGACTGAAAGATTCCTGGCATAGTGTTATAAAACCAGGAGTGTTGTGGAAAAGGTAAATAGAGAATGATTACTCACTGCTCCTTTCACTGCAAACTGGATGTTTGCAATGTCACATGCTGTCATGCTGTGGGACTTCACCATCACTGACTATTCTGGAGTTCCAAAGTGCAATGCACCCAAAAGCCACCAGAGAAATGTGTAGATGTAGATTATCCAACTATCACTAAGTGTTAAATGTGTGATGTGGGCACACTGTCCATGCCAGGAAGTCACTCTATTGTTAATGGTGAGGGAAGGTGATGTGAAGGCAACCCCTTGGTCTAGGACAGGTGTTTACCAGCTGAGAACCCCATCCTCTGAGCCACTCCTTACAGGAGATATTTCTGTGCACATAAGTAATCCGACCTCCTAAAAGCCTTGCAGGACTGTCCCCAACACCATTCCTCCTCCCTGCCGCACACTCAAGGGAGATCTTGCTTTAGGTATTCTTTACTGTGTTTTAAGTGCTATGTGGAGGACTTCTACAACTGTACTCTTCTCTGTATTTCCCTCAGGTAGAGGCACACATCCCTGTGCCTCAGTGGCTTCTCTCCCTGACCCCAGATGCCAGTGCTGTTGGTTGTCTGATTGCTGGCATGGGGTGCATTCCCGGGAGCCGTGGCGCAACGAGACTCAAAGAGTGCTGGAGATGACACACAGCAGGCACGGAGCGTGTGCCCCCAGTACCTCATGCCCAAACGCAGCTCAGTGAACAGCAGCACTGCCTAATGTATGGGGAAAGCTGGAGTGGAGAACTTCTGTGGGGCTGTTTTCTTATAGCATGGAAGTGTATGTCAGAAATAAAGCAGGTGGAGATGACAGCCATGTGATAGACAATATTCACAATAAATTCAGCTCACCTTGCATATATTATCTGCCTGCTTCACCTGCACTGTCACTGCTAATTCATTTCTATCGGGAGTCTTTTTCTCATGCTAATGAGGCTCTTTAAACAATTGTTGCTGAAAACTGAGTTGCTAGCGAAATGGTTATTTCTTTTCCCAAAATGCAGAGGTCCTTCCTTCCTTCCTCGACAGATCAGACATGCCAGTGTTGTGCCACTGGCAGTTTTAAGGTGTTATTTCAGTCTTTGTTGGGTCTAGAGTTCAGTATTCTTACAGTTAAGGATCAACAAATATTAGTTCAGAGGCATTAGACTTTGTGAAATGTTGCCAGATAGCAAGGTATTGCATATAATTAACACAAAATAATCTGTAATTAAAAGATTAGCTATATAAAAATGGTTGATTGGGGGAAATTATGAATAGTTTAGAAAATCTATTAGTGATGATTTTTACGCCCTCTGAAGTCTGAGGTATTTCATGACTTTGCAGATAGAGCAACGTAAAAACAAAGTCAATTTTCAGGCTTGAATTTTTAATTTTGTATTCTGTAAAATGTCTGTAACCATCGGTAATGCTGATCTGTCTGTAACATCTCAAGATTACATCTGGCTGAGGTCCCAAATAAAAAAGCTGCTCTGTCTTTAAAGAAGAAAAAAACAAGCTGGATGCTTACATCTGCCATGCTACAGTGGCTCCTGCAATAGGATTTTCAGGTGGGGAGGGGAAAAACATATGTGAGAGGAATTCCGATCTTGTGGTAAGGACACAAACTTGCAGTGCTGACTGTACGCAGCTCTCCCATTAATTACCTGCGTGGTAAAAATGAGGTAATTAGTAATTTGGGGCGTTTGATTGCCTTTTGTCCTGCCACTTAGGTGGGGTGTAAATGGAAGCCTTGTGGAAACACTTTGCACTGGAGCAAATCACTGCACAACACCACAGCACTGGGGAATGCAACTCTGCACCCCATGGGACATTTCTAGGGAGAGATAAAAAACACTCCTTCATCTCTCTGTTTTGTTTATCAACAATATTTTCTTTGTCTCTCAGACTGGAGAGAGACCATTCCAGTAAAGGACAGCCAAGGGGCCACCGATTTTCTTGTCTGAGAGATCTCATCTCTCTGTCTGCTCCAAACATCAAATTTTCTTGTGCTTACCACTTGTTACAGGCAGAACAAGGAAAGAATATGGTTTGGTAATGTAGCTGTGCAATTGGCAGTCTGAGCCCACAAGTTGGTCTATCCACAGAAAAGTAGAAAAAAGAAGCAATGCTTGAATGCCTGAGATCTCAGCTAGCTTGCATGTGCCGGTGGGAGCAACCAAGACTATTCCTTTTGAGCATCAAGAGCAACAGAGATATTTAAAGAGGCAGGAACTTATGGTGTCATTTGCACAGACTGATAGAAGCCATTAAATGTTTGCAAAGCAGTTCTTCTCTGTAACATTACACTTAATGGGAATAAATTATCTGAAAGATATGATTGCAAGAATGGTAACAGCAGGATTCTGTATGAGCTCTGAGTTTACTGAGTGTTTTTTCTGCTCCTCCATAAAGAGTTTTTTATGCATAATTTCTGTGGCATTTCATATACACATTTTAAGCAAATAAAAGAGGATGTAACTCTTTGCCCTTAAGAATAGCTTGAGTTAGATGATGCACAGATACAGACTAGATGTGATTCTGAACTACTGCATTGTTTAGGGCTGGCACAGGTCTTGTAGAATAGGACTTTTTAAAACAACAAGATGAACCTGGTTATAAGAAATAGTAAAAGCTACATGGCCCAAATTCGATGCGAAATTGGTCAGATGTTAAGGCTAGCTACGAGAAAATTAAAGAAGCTATGGAGAGAGCATAGGTAAGGCATTCAAAGGAAGAAACTGATGAAGTTCTATCCAAACTGCCTTCAATAGCAGGGCTGTGGAACAGTTATCTAAACTGCTACTCAGTAAATGATTAAGTCTTTTTGTGAGAAGACAGGCACCCCAGTGCCTAAGCTGTCTCCATCAGAACGTGCTCTGATGTCCGGCCGCACTCACTGGTACAAAAGAAATGGCCCTTAAGCTTAGTCCTTCTTTGTTGCATTTCTGGATTTGCTATATGAAACAGACTCCTGCTATTCCTAGCATCATACCTGAGCACTTTTACAACAAAGAAACTGCAGAGAACACATAATTTCAAAATCAGTATGCAATATTTCACTGTCAGTATATGCCCTGAGCTTAGATTGTGCTCAGCTCTTCCAAAAAGTAGGGTTGAGAATTGTGCCCAGGACCACATAACAGAGCTGGCAGAGCAGAATATGATTTAGGATCAGCCACACACCATACGGCCCTCGTTTCTCCATCCTCTGCTTCCTGATCATGCTAAGTTAGTCACAGCTCTGGCAATAGAACTAGGAGGAGCTGTTTATTATCCTCAGCATAGTAATGATACCTCAGGCCACAGTGACAAGTAATAGAAACAACAGGAGTCTCAGAGATCTTAAAAGCAGAGATCTTAAAATATACAGGAAAATGGCATAGACGAGTGGAATGTGTAACTAATAAATAAATTGCCAACTGTCTGCAGAATAGTATTTGAGCCCAAATTCAGTCATTCCATAGAGTTCCACAGTGCCACTTAGTACCCTTCAGAGTGTAAATCTGCATCAAGCCAAGGCTAAAATAACATCAATAATAACAATTAGTTATTCACGCATACATTTGCCTAAAGGGATTTTCACTTGTAAATCTGAGGCAGGTGAAGAGTAAATTTAACACAAAGGTGTGGCAACAATCACATCCAATTATGGACCTACTGCTATGCAGTACTGAATATCTATGGGTTGAAGCTGATGAGGAGTTAATCAAGTAAATGGTGATCTTTATAAATATTGTTGACTTATTGCATTGTGTTGTGATGGCCTGAAAGTATTGCTATGTCATTCTGATGGTGGGCTTAGAGGTGAAAAACAAAACAAAGTATTTCCACCACTGTTATATTTTCCCTAAACAGATGTCATGGAGCCTTTTATTGTAAGCTTGCAGGAAGGAGGGATACAATCTTCAAAGTAAGTCTTATGCCATTAGACCCACTGATGTGTATTTCTTTATGTTCATTATTAAATGAAATTGCATCTTATATTTTTCATTTGCCTTTATGATCTATTAATAACACTTTACTTACCCATCAGACTGTATTTTCTGCATCATCTTATCCAGTGCCTTTTGCTTTTAAGATGGTCCTAGAATTTATAGTACTACTCAATGTACTGTATGCATTTAAGGCATATATTTTATGTAGCTGAGATATATCATACTTAACAGAAAGTTTTGCAAAACCATAGTCTCACACTGTAATGAGATACAGAGAGATTAAGGCTATTTTAGTACTTTGGCTACTGGATGGCAGATGAAGGGCAATATGATTAAATGCGAGATAAAACTGTGAGCAGAGTGATAAAAACAGACAAGTACATGAAAGACTCTTCTGTCAGAGGTTTTTCTTATTTATCATGTAAATATTGCCTGAACGTGCTATCACTGAAACTAAAGTTTGTAATTTTGCACCTAGTAATTCTCCATTAGAGGTACCATTTAATTTATCACTACGTGAATGTCTTAGGGAGAACAGGAGATGTGGTGAAGCTGTATACTAATAATCTCCCTTAACCCATGCTAATCCAAACGTGCTATTTACCTCTAGTAAGATACACCATTTGAGCTGAGATCTAGCAAGGTATCCCAGTGCTGCTGAGTGCTTCTGACATTACAAGTACAAAACAGTGGAGAAGAAAAAAAATCTGCCTTTGTAGGAAGTGAATGGGTGGGAACGCAAGTGTACAGCTGCTAAGATGGCTACAAATGAACATCATTGGCTGATGTGGTGGTGAGGCCATGGGCCTCAAGAGAGGTTGGTCTCTTCTTGCCTGCAAACAGAGGTCTGCTGGTTTTATTCTGGCTTTGGGCCCAGTGACCACCTGCAGATATGTGCAGATGTTTGCAGAGGTGGCTGCTGCCTCTCACTGAAGTGCTGTGGGCGTGCCCACCAGCTTTTGCAGCACTGGAGGAAGGCAGCGTTCTCCAGGAGCTCCTCAAGCAAACAGAAAGCTCTGTGCAGAAATTACTGGCCAAAGATTTCAAATAATGAATACTTTTGTTCTCAAGGTATTTAGGAACACAATCAAGCAAGCAAGCAACTGAACACCACAAAACCCAGTGATGGGTTGAATACACTTTGTTTGCCTGGTATGAATGGATGTCTGAAGGAGCTGGACTGCATGACTCATTTAATCAAGCTGTAGAGGTATTTGAGGGGTGAGAGATTCTTCCAAATGATCCAATTCTTCAAACATCCCAAACTCCCAATAAGCTTGGTAATGAAGCATTAAGATGTTTCCAGGTCTCATGTTTCCCTACTACTTTCTGTTTCCCTACTACTTTCCATAGAGGCTTAATAATCTCTTAACAGCTCCCCCTCTGTATATTACATTTGTTATGTGCATTTCTAATTCCTGGGCTGGATCTCATCCGTCTGGGTGTGTCCTGCTGCACTTTTCCCCCAAGGCCCTCCAACTCACCTGGGGATGGGGACCTCACTGTGCAGACCCAAGTGCCTTGTTAATGAGCTATCTGGATGCTCTTGCTGAAATTCTTGGGTCCCCCATGGATATGAGGCACCCAGGAGTAAAATGGAATTACCATTATAAAAAATCTGATCTTTTCATGTCTGTAATTTGTTCCTGTGTTTGTGTGCTATTGCATTGCATTAAGCTCCCTCTAAAAATAAAAAGCAACAATTCATAATCAGAGAGAGAGAGAATAATGCTGGGAATCCCAGATTACTGAAAAGGAAAAGAAAAAAAAAAACACAACACAAAATTGCTGCCTGGGATGATTAAAGACACTTCACAATTTTGTAGTGAACGGTCTTCAAAATTGCTACTGAAAATGGTGAGAGTAAAAGCAGAAAAAAGGTTGGCTATCAGAGGAAGAAATTGGAGATGTTTTTGTAAAAAGTTGCCATATGAAAATATAGTCTCTGGTCTCCAAGAATAAAAGGCGCCAAGAGCAGATATAACCAAGGAACATATAGATGATCTGTGTTCCCATGCTTCATTCAATCAGGCAATCAAGATAATTAGAAAGTATGGGCAAGATTGATTAATGGCCGAGATAGACATTGAGTTGACCTTTTCTTTATTACTACAGTAGTACATTTAAACAGTCTCCACTTAGTGGGGTTTAAAATAGAAAAGTGAGCTGTTATAGATATGGTAAATGTGTAACTAAGGATGCACAATCTAACACTCCTATTCTGTAGCTTGCTTCCCACCTGTAATCTCGACACCATCTCACCTGAATATGAATTAGTTTAATTTCTTGAATCTGTGCTTCAGCAGCAGACCCACAACATTGGTGACCTCTCCAGGCTCTGCAAAACAGAGTGTGTCTCAGTGGGGAAGAAGCTTTACTAGGGTATCTTCAGGATGTGTGGCACCCAAACCACGTGCTGCTGGCAGTGTTCATTTGAGAAGCTGAAAAAGTAACACAGGTTACAAGTGACTTGTACTGCTGGGATGGTGGCATGGAGCTGGCTCGCTCCCTGGCCAGGGCCACCACCTCAGCAACAGACATTGGTCACGCAAAGAAACTGAAGTCAAGTGCGTGCAGGGAACATTCACTTTTGAGAAGGGTTTAAACTATCTTTTTGTACAAACATCCCTAGCTCCATGAGAAATGCATACAATTGAGCTCTGTAAAGTGACCCTAAATGAGGAGCAGAGAGTCAGGGACTAAAGCTCCTGGAACAGAGTGGGAATGAACAATATTGGATCTTGCCAGAAGGTAACCCAGGGCAGCAGTTTTGTGGGACCTCACACAAAAATGGTGCACCATTTGTCTTGCCATTAAGAGGCCCTGGAGGCCGCCAGCTCAGGCCTGCACAGTGCTGAGCACACTGCTGCTGCCCGCTGTGGTCTGGCAGCTGACCTGAAGGCCTGGTGTAGGCTGGGAGCTGCTTGCTGGGCAGTGTCCCTGCTAGAGTCCTAACCTTTTAATTTTGTAGAGCTGAGAGCTATCAACATACTGTATGAAAAGTTTTCTTCTGCAAGGAATCCCTCGAGTAGAAATAATCCTGCACCAGCATTGGAACAAACATTCAGCTCACGCAAATCAGTAAATCAGCAGAACTCCTCTGGTGTCAATAAAAACTCCTTGATTTACTGTAGCATGAGATCTGGACTATATATTGCTTTGAAAAATAGAGGTGTGCACACATTTATTGTTTCAAAGGTAGAGGCGTGCTTGGCTCCAGAGAGACATTGCTGTGCTATGTCCGGCTGCCCTGTGAGGTCCCTGCAGGTGCAGGAGGAGCAGGGCTTGCTCACAGTGTGTGCTGTGCAGGACCTCACTGAGCAAGGAGCAATTCCAGCACTTCCTTAGGAGTGTCTCTTTACCCTATCCCATCACAAAGGCACTTAGAACAGTAATTAATTGGTTCTGGGATACCCTCCAACGCAAAGAGCCAGATCCAAAGCCCTCTATTCTGCCGGCCTTAAAGGGTACCCAACTTAGTCTCGAGGATTTCTTTTTGGAGGCTGGTGGTGTTGCTTTATATGCATCTGGGTCACATTTCATCTGTGACCAGACAAGCGAGCTGTGATCCTGCGCCTGTCTCGAGATGGGTGTTGGGCCCTGTGAGCCTCTTTTAGTACTGCTTTGGCTGTTGGGCCCCATGAGCCTCTTTTAGCACTGCTTCGGCATCAGCATGGGAGCAAAGGGCTGTGTGAGTGTGTGGAGGTGCTCATTCTGACTGCTTTTGCTGGACTGGACCAGGCTTTGTAGTCCCATTTGCTGTATCATTGGTCACTAGGTGAGATTCCTGGTCTTGCTTAGAACGGTGCTCTAATTCAAATAAACATATTAAACAACTAAACTAATTAAACATGAGCCTCACAATAAGAAAATGAGGCTGTATTTTAAACAAGAGGACAAGAAACAGCCGTTTTGGAGACGGCAGAATGTGCCAAGTAGGGTCGGATCAGAGCTTCGTTTGGCTTTTGGACTGCATTCAGTACTCTGGAACGGGTGGCTCAGTGTACCAAGAGGCTGAGCACTTTCCGCTCCCTGGGTGCTGAGCACTTTCCGCTCTCATTGACTTCACTGGAGGCCACTGAGGGATCTCAGCACCTTGGAAGGTGACTGTGAGCTCTGACATTTGAATCATATTAATAAAATAACTTCCCTTAGTGGGGCATGCATTACCCTTCCCCCTAAGTTTCAAATCACACCACTTCTTAAAGTAGGAACAAACATTTTACTTATGGCTAGAATGCATTTATTGGTAATTTTCACATAAATCAACTTATATGAAAATGAATTCATAATCCAAGCCTTCTCTGTAGTGATAAAATGTTTCTGCTTCTGTGATAGAAAATAGCTTATTATGCAAACAGCATTGCTAGTGTTACATTATGCATGGGAGTCACCTGGAGAACATCACAAAAGCTTCAACCAAAAGGCAAAAAAAAAGAGGGGAGAAAATCGGGTGTTCCATTTACTGCACCACTTGCCTATTATAATTAGCTGTAAATGAGCTGATATCTGTACTTCGAAACGTATCTCATATGTGCCTTGGTAACACCATACAAATAAGAAAAGCAGAACAGAATAGAATAATATGAAACTCACCAAGGAATGGCCTTGAAAAATGTCATCCCAATTAAAAAGCGAAAGCCAGTTTCCATTTTAAAACTGGTTAGCTGTATTTACTTTAAGAATACCTCAGTTATATTTTTATACTGCTTGATTTAGTTCAGGATGCTGTGAAATCCCACTGGACAGTTTTTATTTGAAATTACGTCGTCAAGAAATTTGATTAAATAATATCTGTTCAGAGAAGACAGAAAAATATTGCCTTAGATTTTTTTTCTTCTTCTTCTTTTTTTTTTAATAATAATGAAAAAAGAATTAGTCCCAGCACAAACATCTGAGACCCAGTGCCTCATGTGGCCTTTCTTACTCTGGGAGAAGAGAGTGATTTTAAGGGAGGATCACTGCAATCCAGGTAAGTCTTCTAGATACACATCTTCTTAGGAGCTGTGGGGACACACCACATACTGACTTGCGGAAACAAACTGTACAACCGGGGAAGGTTATAAAGCAGGTGTGTTTATTACGGCGCTGCGCCCACACACCGGGTGCAAGGGGGGTAATCCCCATCCTAGCTTGCACATCGAAAGGCAGAAAACTTCCATATTTGAAGATCAAAAGCATACATATTCATAGCATTCCTGAGGAAGGGAGGGACTATTACAATTAGTTCATTATAATATGCTCCACCCCAGAGTCACACCCCTTGAGCACGCGTAGTGCCTCCTGGTGGTCGTCTTTGGGGGTCGTGGGGATGAAGGCCGTATCTCTTCCTCACTGTGTACTCTTAACCTTGGCACGGTTGAAGATGGAGATCCAGCTTCGGCTGGTTTTCTTCAGGATGTAGTCTCCAGTTCAGTTCCAATGACCAATCAACAACTTCTAGGTTTCCTTGCCCCATTAACCTACATTCATCTTTTATTGTTTGTTTGAAACTATATTCTAACCCTTTCCTTCCTCAATACCACAGAAGCTCTCTCCCACAGTCGGTGTATAGTTGGAGTTCAAGACAAAGTGCCTGTGGTGTCTGTGTTCTGAGGACTGGCATTCAGTAATTCTGAATCTTTCACAAGGCATAAGACTCAGTTTTGGAAATGTATGTGGCTCCTTTCACCAGTCCTATCTCGGCCACTCTCTTCATGCCTAAAATGTTGTTAGATCTCATGTATTTTCACTGGAGGGATTGTTTTGGCTGCAATCTTGTTGCAGGGGCCAGATGTTTCCATTGCCTTCTCTAAATCAGCATATGAGCAGTGAGACTTCTGTGATGTTCTTGGCTTTGTCTGTAGTCTAATTGAATAACTAGTATCTCCCTGAAACATTTGGTTTTAAAAGCATTTGGCTCAGTCAGAGCTGTCTGTGTTACGAAGCATTCATTTGATCAGCACTGGTGTTGATGGCAGGACCAGCGCGAGCAGGGCTGCGCTCCCCAGGGCAGAACTCACCCTTCTGGCCATGCCAGACAGCCCAGAGCCAAAGTTAACCCCCACGAGAACAGGAGGAAACTGAGGGAAGGAAGAGGCCGTGAGAGAGCTGTGAGAAAGTAATTGCTTCTGTGGGTTTCTTTTGCTTTTTGGCTCTGCATGACTACTGAAGGACACAGGGCTGTAGGAGGAGATCAGCTAGGTAAGTGTCCTGAGAAAAAGGCTGGAAGTTGAATGTTAGATGTTGAATCTCTCTGAAAATGTGCCAGACAACTGAAGATGGTTTCTATCTCACTTCACCATCCACAAGATATGGAAGCCAGCAACAGGAAGATAATCAGAAGGCAATTTTGTTTCTGGCAACACTTTGATCTGACGCAGCTCGTCTGCTTAATAGTTTTCATTTAATGCTCTCTTGAAGAGATCACTGGGAAATTGTACATGGAACTATGAGATGTACTGTCCTGTTCAGAAGAAAAATATGTTGCTAACACTGCATACATGTACTATGTATATTGGTGTATATGTGCACGTGTATACACATGCATGTCTGTGTGTATCTATCTATGTGTCTATCTAGAAATCCATGAGTCAGTGCAGAGAAACAATCTGTGACTCATGTAAGGCTAACAGGCCAATTCTAGGGCCCCAAGTCTTTATGATACTGCCATGACAAGAATTTGGGCAATACACTCACAGGAGTGACTCTTCGAGAAGTCAGAATTAATCTGTGGCAAAGAAAACAACATTTCTAAAAAGCAGCAACAGAAACTGCTTTATTTCTTATGAAGGTGATGCTGTGGCCAGACAAGGCAATCCAGAATACTGTATAGAAAGAGTAGCAGAAAGTCATGGTCAACAAAAATAGCAAGTAGTAATGCACTGAAAACTGCTGTAAGCAAAGATAATGCCTGATATTTGGGAAGATATGCAAAATAGAAATGGATTATGTTACCTTGTAAGAGTGCATACACCAGCACAGTGTGCACAGTATGGACGAAGCAGATGACAACAGTATCAGTAGCTCAGAGTTGCTCCTTCTTTGAACAATGGATGCTGCTGCAGAAGACGAGTGGAATATTAGCTTGAAATAAAATGGAAATTTATGAATTTTAAGTTGGACACAGGTAGACAAGCTGGTGTGGGGCCAGAAACACAGATATTATCACAGAGATAACAGCCACAGGCAGAAGGAAATGAGCTGGAAATGCTGGGGCTTACAGAGGAAGCTTATCTCTACCAAGGGAGTGTGTGAACTAAATGTATGAGAAAATGATAATTTCAGAAAAGAAAAAAAAGAACATTTGCAGATGTGCCAAAGGTGCAGGAAGGGATCTGTTTTTGAGGTAAAAACATAACAAAACATGTACAGCTATGTCAGTGATTTTGAGGACATCTTCCAGAGGATAAGGAAAGAGGCATAGAAACCCAGAGTAAAGCTGACATCTCCAAACCAGGGATTTCCCACATCCTAATCCAGAAGGCAAAAGTACAACTTGTTGAGTCGTTGATACTAAATCACAGAGTAAGTGAAGCATCCCTTCAAAGAAGATACAACCTCTGTCTATTGCAGGAGGAAATCCTGCATGTATGCCTGACAAACTGGTTTTGCTTCTCCACAGAAATATGCCACATACTCTTATTCCACCAACCCCATTTGCGTTGTCCCTGCTTTCTCGGAGAATTTATCTCATACCTTCAATAATGGGAAGTAAGGGGCTTTCTATGGAAGCCTCCCAGGAGAGGTAAGTGAGGTTTTGGGATGGTAGATGGAAGTTAGGAAGGAGAAGAAATTTCTGTTCAGGGTTGAAGGAAGGTGGAAAGAAGCCTGTGGAACCGTGAGATAAGGTGTCCTTTTAGGCTGCTAGGCAAGAGGGAGCAGTGCTTCTTCAGACACAAGGCTGAGCTGATAGGGTAATAGCTTGCTATAGTCAAACTGCAGGCTGGGGTTATTATGGCTTTAGATAAGAGCTATTAACTATTGTTAAAGTGATTGATCACTTTTATCATTTTGTCATGGAAGGAGATTCACAATCAGAGCTAATCATGGGGCATTACAGTGTCCCTGTCTGCTTAAATGCTGAAATCCAGAGGGACAGATTGTGAGATGATTACAAAAATTGCAGGACTGTCATTTCCATATTCAGCGGGGACTGGGCAGAAATCATAACAACACATGTATTGCTGAGATACCCCATGTAGGGGAAAACACTGCTGAAGTTTGCTTTCAGCCTCTGGAGAGGGAAACAAACAAGTTTGCTTACTGTTCTGTTTAGCTTCTCCAGCACAAAAAGTTTCTACAGTTTTAGCACTGTGCTACTGTGCAGTTCCTGTGGTATATGCCTGTCAGGCTTCTCTGGTGCCAAATTCTGCTACTGTCTGCAAGGTTTGCTGACAATTCAGCACAGAAAGCTTGGAGAGATGTTTTCTTGTGAATGTACTTAAAGCAAGGTTTAATGAGAATGCATGTCACATGCAAAGGAATGGATACTCAGATTAAAAGATTTGAATTGAGTTCTGCATGACAAAAAATATGCATCCAAGTGTCTCCTGAGCAGTGAGATGCTTTCCAGAACCACAGAATTCCATCTTACTCTCTCACATGCTCTTGTTGAGGCCTTTTGTGAGGCTTTCATCCGAAATGTAGAAGACTCCAGCCCAAGGCCTTGTGATATTTGATGGGGAAAGAGAAATTCATATTAACTAAAAATTATGTAGATTATGTGAAAACCAGCTGGATCATGTCATATGGAGTCTGGGTGAATCCAGCCTGGAGATCTGATCAGGAGCAGGAGGAGACCTAGCCCATGAGACACACTCAACAGCAACACATGGCTGATCCTACATCAAGATGTGAGATCAGCTACATTCCTGCCTATGCCTGGATCTCACTAGTGATGAATGGGAGCACAGAGAATACCTGCAACCCTGCTTTTAGCATCCCAGGAAGCAGCTGTGCCTTTTCAAGGCTCATTTTTCACCTTGGGCATTCCATGAAGATCTACCTACCAAAATAATAGCTATTCACCCTAAATACTCTAACGTGCAGCTTCTGTTGGAAGGCACACCTTCAGCTTGACTTTGCAGAAAATATACACATAATAGTAAACACAACAGCAATAAAAGACAGGAGACTGCATCGGTACTGGGTAGAATGGATAAGTATGAATGACACTGGCCTGGCACTTCAGGTATTGAACAAATAGTACAAAAAAAATTGTGCAGTAAGAATTATACAACTAAGTAGTGTATTACTGTACATCATAGTTATAATGTGCAAAGCCACCAGTTTGTAATCTATGAACTGGAGTGTCAGTAAAGATGTGAAGTTTTTTTTTTCTAGATCAATGAATTTCAGCAAAAGTGCATTTACGTGGATAGCCCAAAGGAGACTTGCATGAGTATTACTTGTAATCCTTTGTCATGAATGACCACATACCAGAATTTAACCCATTTGTCTCAATTCATCTGTCACTAATGTGCAAAGAGTCCAGTTGATATGTATTTTGTAGATGGTACATGCACAGGATGAATTTGGATTTGCTTTGTATGACTAACCATACTGCCTTGGGAGATGATGATTTTACGGGTGATGGAGGAGAGTTGGTCTTGTCTGGTGTACCCAGATTTCAAATTGCTTTCTGAGCAGAGGGGAAAACCAACTCTAGAGTCTCTGAATGTGCATGCCAGCTAGATTAAATTTGTACCGATAGCTTTCGTTTCCGTTCTTTTCTCTCTCGCCTAGTTTAATATGCATGGCTATATATGGAGAAAATGTGTCTTTGTGCTGGCATAGCAAAGATAACCTTGAAGAGTATAAATGAATGTACGTATTGATGGAGCAATTTGTGTTTTTATTGATTTCTTGCTGTGTCTCACTGAATTCACTAGTATGTAGAATAGGCTGTAACTATTTCATTATGAAGAATGCTATGGAATATATTTTCCCACACCAATTCTTAAGGGACGTGAGCAATTTATAAGTGAGAATACAAGAGAAAGCATATGGTAAATATTGATTATTATTATTTATCACTGGAAGAAGGATTTAGGGCTCTGGCTAGAGATACAAGACCTGAGATCAAGAAAGGTGGCATGTTTTCTGTCTAGAAAGGTGGAGCTGCCAAGATTAAATATCTTGGTTTTAAAGTCTAATACATGGGCACAGGAGTCCAATCTGTATGTATTAAATCAGAGATTCCCTTCTTGTAACTTAAGATAGAATGATTAGCAATATTTAACTGAAGACATGCAGATGTCTCTATGGGTAGCTTGGCTGGATTTTCTTCTGCTGGTTTGCTGTCTTTCCACTGCACAGTAATCAGAAAAATATGTTGAGTGCTGGACCCTGTGCAGCCTTGCTGAGCTTCAAAAATGGGCAGCTCTATCCCAGATTTGAACCAAAACTCCATCCAGAGACAAGGATGCAAAACTGTACCTTTCTTGCCTGGTTGCTCACAAGCAAAAAGATGAGCAGGGTGTCCATCCTCCTGCTCAGACACTGGTAACATCAGAGACACCACGCCGGGAAGAGTGTACTTGCATTTAGCCCAATATTTGCTCTCAGTAGGTGCCTAGAAGAGGATGCCTGAGAAATCACATAAACAGTAGTGCTCGTGTAGCGTGACTTTTACCTCCAGATACTGAAGGAATTTCTGATCTAGAAATTGGCTCTGAGCCTTGTGCTTGATAGGCACCAATGGGATCAGCCTCCATGAATTTGTCTCACCTCTTCTGAGTTCATTTGTGCTTTTGGCCTTCGTAACATTCTCTAGTAATAAACATCGTAATTTAATTATACTTTGTGAGAAAAAGGACTTCCTTTGATTGTTGTGTAGATCTGAGCCTCTTAATTGCAAATGAGTAGACGTGTCAATTAATAAGGTTCTTACAATGGAGAAGGAAAGTCATAAAGCTGATTGTCTGGATCTGGTGCATGAGGATGGACACTAAACTGTGGCAGTGGACAATGCCAAAAACATAAGCAGTGAAACAGAATAGTAGACCTTTACAGACCTAGCTAGATTTACACTTTTCCAGGAAATAAAATAATAATGTGAAAACATAAGAATATGTCAGAACAATGATTGTGTGATGTGCATTATCAGTGCAGTGGTGAATCATCACACAGGTATTGGTGTCTGATGAATGCCTGTAAATGAAGACAGCTTTAGTGTATTTCCTCTCCATTCAGTGTCCTTGCCAACACTTGAACTGCACGTTATTCAGAGTTTGCAGGTACCATGGATTTGTACCATCATACGCCGGTATCATATTTTACTCTTTGTTCTCAGTCTTTTGTTACTGTTTCTTAAATACTACATTCTCAACAAGGAGATACAGGTCTTTGTTATTGAAGAGTGACAATCTAAACCTAGGACAGCCTACAATTCATGCATTAATATGGAAAGATGCAGATTTAACAACAGTGACTTAAAACTGCAATTTCTATGCACAAACAAGCGACAAAGCTCTAGATGTGTAGCAGCTCTCACCTGAAGGTAGCAGACAAACCCAGTGACCCTTACAGCAGCAGGGAGAGCAAAGTGTGTTGCAGCCCTCAAAATCTGCATATCTTCACCTGCCTCTGCCCATGCTGTGGAGAACATTTCTGTACTCTGAGCACTTTAGAAACATGAGTTTTTCCTCACAGTACTTTTATGGACACAAATTGGAGTACTTATTCCACAGTAATGGGACCAAGATGCACATACTAAATGATTTCTCCGAGGCTGGGCAGACCCAGGGTAAAATTCACACCTCTCTCTTTTGAATCCAGCATCATAAAGTAGGACTTTGTGTAGTAATAGCCATCTTCTACACATGCTTGTCCACCTCCTATCCTTTTAAATAAGACCCTAACCCAGACAACTTCAACCTTCTTTCTCTCTGCATGTGTGAGAGATGACTTTTGAAGTGGGGCTGCATAAGACAGAAGGAGGTAAAGGGGCCCACATCTCATTTATTTGTCGTTGAATTTTCAGTGTTTCCATTGTGCGAAAGGGCTCCTGGCTCTCAATCCAAAGGAGTGGCACCCACCTGGCATGCCATGAAAATGGGCTTTCTGGGAGCTGATGTCCAAAGATGCTTTACTTAACAAATCTCTGTGTGGAGTGCAGGAGCCAACCTACCCTGGGGCTAACCCCATCCTGAAACTGCAAAAGCTGGTACCCCAAAGTCAAGACACCATTTCACAAAATGGTGCACTAAGGTCATTTTTTTTAAACTGAAGACACCATTTCTTCATCAACCCTGCCACTGAAGAGAGGTGATGCTAGTGAGGTGCCATCTGAGTGATGGCAGCTTCATGTCCACCTGGAGTCCAACAGAGCAGGACACATAGGTGCCCTGTAGTCTTGTCCCCCACTGGAGCTCCTCTTGCAGGGAAATTTGGCTCAATGCTTCTTGGGAAGTTTCACATCTCATGGATTGTTTGCTCCATTTTCTTTTAAGAAGAGAGTTTCCTGGAGGAAAGTGGTTTGATGACAAAAGAGCACTCAAATTATATCCACAATGCCAAGGCAGAATTATAAAGTGGTAATTTGCAGATCTTGAAGACACTGCACAGACTATTAAACTAATGGAACAGCTGTTTGTGGAAGAGGGGCAAGAGTTTCAAGCTTTGGGAAACTCTTTTAATTACTCGTTAGTTTTGGAGCATTGTTGCAGATGTTGGAAATGCAGGCACTATCTGTTCAGCAACTAAATGCAATACAATCTTTTCACAAAAGCAACTGAAGATTAGAGGGAAAAGTATTATCCAGCAGGATGACACAAGAAGTCATTTAATGATCACTCTGAAAATGATGCTACTTTCTCCCAGATTGCCAGAGAGCTGATACATCCATCTCAGTCTTTGCTGCTGCTAAAGAACATGCATCCATTCCTCAAAAAGGCAAAGCAGAGATAACTGTTCCTCTTTGGGGGTTTCATGGCCCCTAGAGCATGAAAGCCAGTCAGGGTGTCCTCAGCAATGGTCTCTGGTGTAGTGACAACATAAGAAGTAGGAGATCTGGGATGAGCCCAATTCAGCTTAAGCACACACCTCTTGCCTACCAAAATTGATCTAATCCTGAGGCTGTTGCATACAAACTCCTCTTTTTTTTTACCGTGATGTAAAAAACCTGCTCTGAGGGCCTAATTTTGATGATCCTAGCATCCAAGAGAGTTGCATTTCACTAGACTAGTCAGCCACCAAGTGGGATTTCTTTGGATTTTAGCAGACTGGGGATTTGAGAACATATTTGGTCAGAACAGCAGATCTGGAATGTCTTGGGAAAATGGTGAGGTTGAAGTATCCTCCTTTTGATCATCAGTGTTTCAAGGTAAGTGTCGGAAAGAATAAAGAAAGCAAAAGGTTTGTGGCTTTTGAGATTATAACAGCTGCCATCATGTCTCTGAGAGAGGTTGATCAGTCTTGTCAGTATGCTGAGTGCTGTCTAGATCCTGTGATTCCACCTGGCAGTGACTACACCAGTACCAGTTACTGGGGACTCATTTTAAGGTTTTAGTGATTTAGGCACAGTCAATGGACAAAACAGAAATTACAATAAATTCTTCACTTAGTTCTGCATAGGTACACCTAAATAAATTTCCTTCTGTTCTGAAATACTTGTTTTTCAGTACCTCTGTCCAGAATCCCATCAGTTCGGATCTTATATGAATCCGCAGAATAAAGAGCAAGTTGTGATTTTTAGACAGAATGAAGCTCCAGAAACAAAATTATGATCTTCACATCTAGTGCCTCCCCAGCTGAACTTACCACAAATTTCCGGAATCAACTGGACTTCAATTTTCTTTCATTTTTATTTTAATGACAACAGAGAACTTTTTACAGAAATGCACACATCCGAAGCAAATGCACTAAGGAGCTTAGAGGTAGAAAATTAAGAAGTGAAGGGCTACATTTATATTGATTCTGGATTTTTTTTTTTTGCTAATAATTATATGGTAACAAAATGCTAAACTAATAGTACCAAATGCAAAAGAAAAGGAAAAAAAGTCAATACTTATTATATTCAGCCTCAGAATGGTCAGATAGATATGACCACTTTTTGACACGTTTGCCAATATTTCCTTCTCTCCTCCTGTTAGCAACTGTCTGGTGAAATCTGATGAGAGAACATAAAGGGACAAATCTATCCAGAGCCTAACTTCAGAGGAATTACCCAGGGGACACTTTCAGTCCATTATGGTGAGCAGGGAATGCAAGCTGATTGGAATCCCGCCAGCACTACAAGGTTTTATTTAAAGCTGGAAAATTACACGTAGCACACGTTGTTTGCCCCCCAGAATGTATGCACAGCAGTTCACACTGCATTTCAGGCATCAGATTGCCTTTGAAAGGTAAGCTGCTGGGATATATTTTTTATTCTTCTGATTTATTTATAGAGTGGTTTCTATTTGCAGGGGGTGGAAGTTTTTTTTTTCACTCTGTCTGGGTCTGTTCTAGGAAGTAGCCCATCTATTTCTAATAAGGACAGAGACTATAGGGGTTTGATTAATGTAAAGTAACATCTCAAAGCTGGTTTCATTACAAAGATTAGGAATATTTCTTCAGGCTGCACTTTTCCTCCTTAGAAGTACCAGTAGATCTGTTTTGATGACACTGCTGAGATCAAAACCTTCTAAATTGGAATCAAACAAACTTATTTACACATGAACTTCCCAAGGATTATGAACTTTAATATTTCTAATTGGGCACTCTGGAAGGCCAAGGAGCCAGAGCAGAGCCATCCCACTGCTCTGTGGATGTGCAGTGACTCATCCAGAGGGTCTAGGTGATGGCCACCAAAGATCACAGCAATAAAGAGGACTTCCCTGCATCTTGCTGAAACTTGCACTTTGTTTTCCTTCCTTTCTTAAAATTGGCTTCTCCAGATAACAGCTATATGGGTTTGAAGGGACCTACACACCAAACTTTGCCAAACATAAGGTAGAATTTGTAAAACAGAAAGGGCTGCCAGATCTAAGAGGGTATATCTTCACACCCTTCAAAAGCGCAGAGTGAGCTGCAGTGTGGAGGTGAACCAGGCCTCTGCTCTGCTGAGGGATGGCGGTAGTTTGTGACCCTGATTTTCAATGGACACTTCCATATCCTGCACTTTAGCATGACATAGATATGGGAAAGTCACAAATAACCACAGTGTGAGAGCCTTTATGATCATGCACAGTTTTTCTGAAGAGGTAAGTGGTAGATAACACTAATGATAATGTAACCAGATGCCTGAAATTCAGTTGCATCAAGGCAATCTGTGTTGTATTATGTCTCTGGGAACTGAGAATGTTGCAAGAAAATGTCTTTGGCAAGCAAAACAAGCTATTTTTTAAAGTCTTACTTCCAAGATAAGTGGTGCTGGATTACATCTGGATTTTGTTAGCAATCCCTGTTAGGAGTGTGCTTTACTCCTTGTCTACATGCCAGGCCCACCTGCAGGAGGCTGCTGGCAGCAAGACACAGCCTTTCCTGCTATCACAGTGCAGATGTGGATCTTCCCTGCAGCAAGAGGAATTACCGGCATTCACAGAATCATAGAACAGCATAACTTGGAAGGGACCTTTTAGGGCCATCTAGTCCAATTCCCCTGCAGTGAACAGGGACACTTACAGCTAGATCAGGGTACTCAGAGCCCCATCCAGCCTGGCCTTGGGTGTCTCCAGGGATGAGGCATCCAGACCTCTGGGCAATCTGTTCCAGTGCTTCCTTACTCTTACCATACAAAGCATTTTGCTTATATCCAATCTAAATCTCCCCTCTTTACCCTCCTTCATCTTGCAGTATTACCTGGAGCTCACAAGTTATTGTCCAGAAATAGTTCATATTATTCCTAAAAGCTTTAGGGCCACTGGCACCCACTGGGTTCTCCCCTGTGGCCTCCTGGACAAGGTACCTGTCTGACAACGCGTGGTCAACTCCCACGTCGCCCCAACCTCACCAGCACTTCGCCTTGCAGGCACTACGAGCGACAGCATCCTTTCGTTCATAAGGAGCTCTTGCAGGCCGGACTGCTGCAGGTGGGGAGTTTCATTCCAGGGCTGTCGGATTTACGGGGAGAGCATTTTAGCCTGTCCGAACCCCAAAGCGCCCCTAGAGGGCACTGCCGGACTCCTTTTGGAGCGGGCTGGCTCCGCCGAGCGCTGGGCGGCGAGAAGAGATCGCGGCTCTTCCCAGCTCACTGGGAAAACACCGGGGCCGCGCTTCAAGACGCTGACTTCAGCAGAACTCACGTGTGCCTATGCAGCGTGCCGGGACCCAGCCTACGCCTTCCAAGGAAAGCTGCTGCACAAGCATCAGAATTGCTGGGGAGGGAAAAAAGGCTGTAAGGTGTACAGAAAATATTTTTTTTTTCATTAAAGATCGTTGTTTTGATTAACGTACAAAGCTCTCAGAACATTTGGAGGGACCATATGTAGGGAGATGGGAGGTGTCACCATGAACTCTTCAGTTCAAGTAACCCACAGTGAAGGAGGAAGGTTAGTTAATGAGATTTCTCCATGTTTTGAATAGTTCTGAGCACTGCTGAAAATGCAGTTGCTTTGTGCTCTCGATTTTACTTCAAATCAGAGGAAGTGTGGGTGAAATAAAACCCCAAAGAAGGCCCAGGACTTCACAAAATCCTCTTGAAAGCACGTATTTCTGAATTAATACATAGAATGAGATAAATCAGGTTTCAGTCTGGATTCTTTTCCATGGTTCTATATACCAGAGAGTTTGGACAATGGAGATATAGGTAGGGTGACCTATATGTTCCAGTGCCAACATCTTCCCATGCATCAATCCCATGAGGACAGATCTCGCTGACAAGTTTTCCCGTCCTTCAGCTGGCTGTGTTTCATCAGCCTCAGATAAATACAGATGTCCTGTCCTGATGGCAAATACGAAGTCCGCCAAAGTAATAATCAGGCTGCCTGAAAACAAAGGCATATCAAGAAAAAGTCCATGGCTTCAATTTACTCAGACTGCAAACAAGGCAGTGGAACACTGTGGCTGAGATGTGTCACTGCTCCGCAGCTGCCTGTTTGTGCTCTGCAGGCACAGCCCACATCTGTGTGCACACACTGGCAGTGAGCTCTGACGAGGCACGGCTGCTTCAGCAGATTCCGGGGATTTGCTCTTGCTGTTTATTCCAAAAATAAGCACATCTCCTCCTCATAAATGTTGTATGCAAATATGGCTCAGTCATTTCTACGTGAGATTCTAATTCATTCATTTAAAGACGTTCATTTTGTAGTGTATGCAAATTTGCATATGTAATTCAGCAAAGGCGGGAGCAATCTTTTATTCTTATCACTTCTGACATTTTAATCAATGATTTATGTCTTATTCTTACATTTATTAGCCCTCTCTCAGAATGCTAAGGCAGATTATTACACATTGATATTTCCATACATATACAAAGCTCATTAAGACTCTCTGACAGAGGGATGACCAAAGTGCAGGAATGGGGGCAGGTGTTTGAGGTGCCTGCCTTCCCTTCCCTCTGGGCTGGTTGCGCTCATTTGACAAACAACTTCACAGTGCCACTGCCATTCCAGCTGTACAGTAGAGATAGTGCTACCCCTAACACAGGGGTGAGGCTAATGGGAGTGTTTAAAGCTTTTTGAGCTCCCCAGCTGGCAGCTCCTGCATAAACATTCCTCTGGTCACAAAGAAAATTAACGAGGTACAGTCCTATGTAACAGAGATATTATCCATTATTTCTAGTTTTTCTGGCTCTTAAAGGCAGCGGAGAAAGGGCATCCTCTTATTCCAGAGATTACCCCTTGAAAGTATTCATTGTTACACACTCACTGATTTTTTTTGGTCAAAATACAGTCACTGCTGCTTCCTTCCACTAACTCTGTTAGCTTTGCAAATCTGAAAGACTAAACTGGATTTTATTACCTCTTAGGCACCATGAGCAGAATAATTTATCTTGTCTCAGTGCCGAGTGGTCACTCTGCTGTGAGCCCTTGGAGAACAGTTGAGCTACAGGGATGAGTGGGAACGGTCTGACTGTGACACAGAATTACCGAGGAGTAATTTAAAGGCCTGATTTAACCTCCAAGACCTTTACATGTGGGAGGAATTTGCGACTAAGAAGAAAACAGTTTGGATCACAGATCCCATTTTGAGTTTGAACAAGGTCTCAGTTATTTGCGATGAGAGAAAACAATAAGAGATTTTTCAGAAGTATAACTTCAACTTAAAGAGTGCAGTGGTAGGACAAGAGGGTGGTGTTAAAAAGAGGGAAGATTTAGGTTAGTTATGAAGAAGAAATTCTTTACTTGGGCAGTGGTAAGACACTGGTCCAGGCTGCCAGGAGAAGCTGTGGATGTCCCATAGAATCATGGAATCCTTAGAGTTGGAAGGGACCTCTGAAGGCCCTCTAGTCCAACTCCCCTGCAGTGAACAGGGACACCACAGCTAGATCAGGTTGCCCAGGGCCTTATCCAGCTTCACCTTGAAAGTCTCCAGGGACAGGGCATCAACCACATCACTAGGCAACCTGCTCCAGTGCCTCACCACCCTCACTATAACAGATTTTTTCCTTATATTTAACTTAAATCTACCCTCCACCCCTGGAGGCATTCAAGCCCAAGTTGGACGGGGCCCCGCACAGCCTGATCTAGTGGGTGGCAACCCTGCCCAGAGTAGGGAGGTGGAACTGGCTGGATTGTAAAGTCCCTTACAACCCAAACCACTCTGATACTGAGTCTATAAATCTGGCCCTGCAATTCCCTCAGAGATAGAGCTTTGCTCACGTAATTTTTGGAAATATATTTGTTTTCATATGTGCAATGAAGGCAGCCCTAGTGGAATTCAGTTCTGACTTCCAGAAGTGTAAATCTGTTGATGGTATTTGTAAAAAGCCATATCCCAAGCATGTTTATACTTAGAAATGGAAACCGTGAACCTACACTTCGTATATGGAGATGTACATTTGGTAAATGCACCATCATGTTCTCAGAGAACACATATCTATGTGAGAAATCTGTTATTCTGTACAAATGTGTCATTTCATTTGCTCACTCTATAAAAAGTGAATTTCTGGAGGAACCTTTGAAGCCTCAATTCAAACTCTTCAACAGAGTAATGCATGAACTGCCCATTACTCGTACTCGATCCTACATCCCTTGTAGGAGTAAATCCATGCGACTGCAGTTACCAACACAGCTGGCTAATTGTCCCAAAGTAAGGATGATTGCCACAAAAGCCCCAGAATATACACCTGGTTGTCTTTACTGTAAGAAAGTCTGGCCTGATGACTAATTCACTCAACTATTTTTGTGGGTTCAATGACTGTCAAATATGCCCAGAAAATTTTGATGCCATGCTGTCAAGCCCAGGTTAATGGGATAAACAAGGATAAGCAACCTGAATTGCAACCTTCTAAGAGCAAGTAATTAGAACGATACTGTTGGCAAGCAGCGTAACTCTCCGAAAGGGTCACCATTGAATGAGTTTCCTGAGCATATAGAGAGTGTGCTTGGTTCCTACACCACAATTTCTCTCAGATTTTTGGCCATGAACCCAACATTATTCACAGCACTCTCACTGTAGGGTCTGTTTCTCAAGAGCCAGGAAAGTCCTACAGAGTGAACACCAAACTTTCCCTCAATGGGAAAAGAAAAATGAAAGATTTGGACTATGAAATATGAAGTGCAATATGATTTTGACTTCTGGGTCAGACACCAACAAACATTTTCAGTCATGTACGCATGTGTCAACGGTTTACGGGTGTTAGGCCCGATTCCGTGACAAAGAGGACGGGGGACCCACGGGCCCACGTCCCGGGAAAAGGGGAAAGGGGAAAAGGGTAGGGAGATGGCCCTGAGAGCAAAGAACAGCGGCAACAATCTGAGGAGTAACAAACTAATTTACTAAATAAGATATCGGAATGCAAAACAACACACTATAATACAATATAATTACAATTTAAGCTGATAAATCCAATGCAGAAAGAGAGAATGTCCCAAAATCAAGGTAGGCCTTACTCTACTACTGACGATAAGACGGCTGAAGAGCGAGGTGCTGCCAAGACGAGAGACAGCGGAAAAAGGGACGAGGTCTCGTGATGTGCAAGTTTTTATACTGTGAGCTTTTATCTTTTCCCTCCGGCTGGAAAATGGTAACAGAGGAGCAAAGTGCCGTGGGGAATGTAGTAGTCCTTCTCTTCTGAGAACCAGGTATATCCACTAGATGATGTTATGATGTGGAATACCAATAACCAAAAATCACAAAACCATGACAGCCTGTTCTGAGCTTTTAATTTAATGTGAAGTCATTGAGCAATATATATGAGCAGAAGGGTCTGTCCTGCTCCCTCAGCTGCTCGCACACAGACATCACCAGCCACTCCAACATCCGATGAAAGCTGCATTTTTCAGGTTTAATATGTTTGCCAGCACCCCCACGGGTCCTAGGGATTTCCTTTCTGGTGGTAAGTGCTATTTACGCACTGAACTTCAGGGTTTTCGTGTGGTTTTAAAAGTAATTCAGCCAGAGGCCAGGCTGCAGCTCCCGTAGGCTGTAGCCAACATTTGTTGCACTTAAATCATAACTTTAGGTTCCATTTCCCTTAGAATTGAAAGCTAATTAGTTTAGTTACATTTGTCTGAGAGCATCAGATTGGATCATATTGTCACTGGTAACCAAAGCAAGCTGATAGGCTGTTCTAAACATCAGTACCCAGATAGCTTTCAGATATCTTGTGCTTTCTATATCGACTTTCCCCTGAAACAGTTATCGTCGCAAATGAAGGAGTGACACTCCGTTGCAGCATATTTACCTCTAGTGGCATTACTTTATGCACAAATATGAAGCCTGCACAGGGAAGGAGAGACAATACAGGCTGCAAACTCAAACACGGAGCAAGTCATGGCCCAGACACACCTTGACTGCAGTCATCCCCTCTGAGGTCTGGCAAGCATGTACCAGTCAAGTTAGTTACAGTACTGCTGGTAGTTTTGCTCCCACTCACATCACATGTTATTATTTCATCAAATTGAGTTTTTCCCCTACAGGATTTTCTAGTAGGTTTATTCTTGTTTTTACAAGTTTTCTTTCAGCATTTGAAGTGTCTCATCTCAAAGCGTGATGAGTTTGCTGACTTTATAGCTACCACCTACTATTGCTGGAAGATCTAGTGACCAACTGCTCTCTATTCACTTTCTCTATCCTACTCACAATTTGACTATATCCTCACTATGCTACTTCTGTTCTACGCTACAGAGCTCTGGTCTCTCATTACTTCTTGTAATGGAGGTACTCAACCCATTCACCCATTCTTGGCACTGTGCGCTTTGCTTTTCTAGTTGTCCTGTTGTCTTTCTAAGCATCACTTCCAGTACACAGCTATTTATGTCTACACTGCATAGTTTGCCAAACAACTTTGCATGCATCACTTAACAGAAATCTCTCTCCTTACAGATACCCTAGTATTTAAAGAATGTTACTTCTGCGTCATCTAATACCCAGATGCCCTGATGATTATCAGAAATGGACAAACCAGCAATAATATCCCAAACAAATCTCAGTATGCAAGTCATATCTATATATATATATCAAGTTTGTCAGTCCGTATGCATAGGAATTAAACCTGTTTCTTCTAGAAAGTCTACTATGGAAAAAGTATAATTCCAGCTACTATGCAAGAATATGAACAGACAATAGATGTGAGGTTTTATTGCCTTTTTCATTCAAAGCTGGGGTACAGGCTACTGAAAAAATGGACAAAATATTAGACTTTTATCCTGCTACACTTTTCTACCTGCTTTCACATTACAACTCATTCCAGCATATGGTCAGTAAAAGAAAACAGACATTATGACATCAGGGAGTTGCTCATCTGAGCTCAATAGCTCTGTTTTTATTATTAGATTAAAATTAGTCTGAGGGCTGTTGAAATACATTTGCATGACAAATTTTGCACTAGAAATTCCAATACTTGCTGTTCAGTAGCTCTGCCTTCAGCTTATCTAGTACCTCATCCATTCACAAAGAGGCTCCTTTGTGTTGCACACTTGTGAAGCAAAGAAACACACTGTGGCAGCAGGCATATCTCAGAGTCACGGGGATAAGGAAGGTTAGAGGAAATGCTAACTTTAAGTTAAAGACAAATGATCCAAGGAGGTACATGTTTACAGACTACTTGATAAGAATATTGTGCTTTGATTGCACATCAGTGCTGTATAGTGGTGCTTATATTGGCGCACATCATGATAGACTTCAAGAATGATTTGATATGGAGGTCTGTAAAAAATCTGACAATTGATCGATAGCTTTTATCTCTTAGATCGTCAGAGCTGTAGTATTGTGTAAAAATGCAATAGTAATTTAGTAATTTTTGCTTAATGAGCAGATGAGTTGCGTCTCAATGTATCACATCTTTTGGAAGCCAGACTCTACCTAGGGAAAGTAAAGTCTCTTTTCACACCCAAGGCCATGAAGAGCACTTCACAGCCTTCCTGTATCAGCAGCCTCCAATGTGGGGGACTGTCAGCCACACTTAACACCAGCCTCCACTCCAGCTGGAACACAAAGTGTGGTTACAGACCTGACAAAGAAGGAGTTGTTGTGTAGATATCGGTGATGGAGTGAGCAGAGCAGAGGTACATGGAGGAAGGGAACCTTGATCCCCAGGGCCAGATCACAGTCAGGCTGGCAATGTAGCAGCAGCTCCCAGCAAGGGTGAGAATTGGTGCTATCTCCATGGTAGCTAGGGACCACCACAATCCAACCTCTAAAAAGTAAAAATAAGTCCACCAATGTGATGTTTCTTGGAATCACTGCTTCTTTAAACTTCATGAAACATTGGTAAGTGCCTGTCTTGTTACTTCTGAGTGCACCAGGAACAAGCAAGCCTGGCCTGGTTTCAGACCTGCATCTGCCGGAGTGGCAGAATTGATTAGACTCTAAAGCCTTGCTGCTGTTTAAGACTGTCAGGAATTTTTCAGTTGTGCAGTCAGCAAAAGTTTCAGTAGATACCCATGATTTTTTTGGAACGTGCCCTGAAAAAGTTTCGGTCCCAAAGGATGTTCATAAAAAAAAAAAATCAAATTGGGACTTAAAGACTGCACGTTTTCATGAAACTTGACTGTTAAAGTACTGTGCCCATCATTAATAAAATTAGCAGGATACGCTCTATGTTTGTGTAACAATTATCTCCCAGTTTTCATTTTGTTTCTCTGTATCATCTTGCTTTGAGTATTCTGTCTCCATGATTTATAGCTAGACCTGCTTTGACACCATCTGCTCTACTGATGCTCAAGAAAGAACAAATGCCCAGAAGACATTACTGTCCAGACTAAGAATCATAGAAGCATCCTTTGCACATTCAGCCGAACACTGACTAATGGAGAGCTAAGCTATAATCACAAATTCCCTTCTTTCCTGTTCACTACAGTTCAAATTCATATTAAAAACATAGTGGAATTCAGCTATCCTCCTTGGGGATATAGGTTACCATCTGTCTGATTTCCAGTGGTACATTTAAAAAACATTTGTCCCATTTTCATAGAACATCCTGCTGCACAGCAACCACTTTAATATCTAATTACACAGCATTATGTATCACATATGTCACAACCAGAATAATTTGGCCTAAGTTTCTCTTATCTAGTCTACTCTGTTTTGCTATTTTAAATTAAGTTATCCAAACACCTACAAATCCAAAATTATGTCTCTAGCTAATATAATTAGAAGAAAAAAGTAAACATTGAACTGCCCAAGGGATATTTTGGATTTAATTCATATAAGATTTTCATTTCAAAGACAAGACAGAATATAATTTAAAGTTTAATGTACTTATTGCATAAAAAAGAATAAATAAATTCAAGCTCATAAAGGCAAGCAGGAGAACACCAAAAGGTAAGTTTTCACGCTGCCCACACAAAAACACGCAAGTGCCAGAAACATAGTATGAGACTCCCCAACTCTGAAATCTTCCCAGCCAGCCCCAGAGGGCAGGCAGACCTTCTGTAGCTGGCCAAAGAAGAGCATCTTCCCAAAACACATCTGCTTGAGGTCCTCAATATGGAGTCCACCCAGCTCTGCAAAGACCTTCTCATTAACTCCACAAAGACCAGGCACTGCTGGGAGACCCTAAAGAAGGTCTGGAGGGGCAGGCAGACTGTACTGCAGCCCTGACCAGCCCATTGGCCATGCCTTTGAACACCTTTATAACAATGATCAAGGTACAGATTCAATGGAAGCATGATGTTTGCAGGTGCACACAGAACCACCTGATAGCAAAATCCCATGGAGTTGGTGGCATTCCCCATCCCAGACCGATAGATTGCACCACCTCACCCAGCTGTGCTGTATTTCTGCCCAGCTCACACATGGACCATGCTCCAACAATGGAGCCTCCTCTACAAAGAAGTGTCTGTGTTATTGGAGTAGAGGACAGTTTAGGTGGCTAAATATATAATGATAACTTGAGAAGCTAACTCTAATACCTCAAGCATGAATGGCCTTCACATACGAAGTATGACAGAGCAAAGAAAGTTTGCATGCCCTGGTTGCACATTACAAGAATAACTTTCATGGTAGCAATGACCATAACAGTGTGGACATTGTCCAACTCCAGGCTCAGAGGGAGAGTGCAGGGCTGGAGGCACACAGGTAGTTGGAACTGTCCATTCCAAATCATTTTGTAAGTTACTTTTTTTTAAAATTATGTTATTAATGTTAAACTGTAAGGGTTGGGAATTCACAGTGCCAGGTTTTATGCAGAGAATGATGCTATTCACAAAGTGGACATTAAATTCCCAAGAAGAACTACAACAAAAGGAAAGTTTATAAATCACTTAAGCTTTAGAGAGCTTGTTCTGTTCTACAGAAATCCCTGTAGGACAGAAAACGCTCTTTGTAGGAAATACTGCACAGCCATCACATAACATTTCATTATACTGCTGAGCTAGTCAATGAGATTTAGGAAATATTCAGACATTGATACCAAAGCCTATTTTCTAACTGTCCCCAGTAGTAATATTATAGTATCAGGAGCAGTTAGCCAGGAGAAAAATCATCTGATACCCATGAAAGTTTATCTACTGTTTGATGACAGATTATCTGACCAAGATCTGTCTGACTCCACAGTTACTTTGGAGGATGCAGCCTTAGCTCTATAACGTTCAAGCCAACATTTGAATGAGTAAAAGGAAAGCAGGTACATATCATGACTAAGGAGACTTTTCATTTTAAGTCTTTTGTCAGTGGACATACTACCTCTCCAACAGGAAATAAATACAAGAGGAAAGTGATCTCTGTCTACCTTCATGTAACTTTTCATTTTTTGCAGTCAGAGAACTTGCAACTTCATGCCTAGATCTTTAAGTAATCATCCACATTTGAGCATACTTGCTCATACAACCGTGATTCCCAGAGCAATCATGTTTGCAGCCAATGTACAAAATAAACCATTTATGGCTTGTCTATGTGTGGGGGTCTAAGTATTTCAATAAAGACAGGATTTAACTGTTCATCCCACTTCTCATCATGGAATTAGCCAGGACACCTGGTGGCAGTGCAGACTTCCCATTTAATAAGATAATATCTATAAGTTTTACACACAGAGAGACCATTCCTGATGTCCCTGACCTATACAGGGAGAGAGAAACATCTGCAAAAGAAAACTGAACATACCTAATCTTTCATCCCCAAGCAATGGGAATACTCTGAAACATTCTTTGCTTAAACTTGAGATGTTCACTAAGAAGATATTAACTCCATTTTATGACTGCTGATCAATGTAAATCGACATATGTAATCCCAAAATAGAAATAATCATATCAACTATAATATCAATAATAATGAATGTAACAGCTGCAATAATTTTAGTGTAAGAGTCTGAGATACGAAAACTGTAAAATATGAAGGCTTTTAAGATGATTTTTGAGACAGATAATTGTTTCAATGTCTTAGTTTCAACAGAATGTTTCCCAACTAAATAAAATGCCCCTGCTGATAGCACTGATAAAATCTGCTTGGTTTGTTAATAAGAGGACATTGGGCTGAGTCTGCAAAACAAGTGCAACTTTGATTACAAAATGGCAGGATAAAATGAGCTGCATTAGTAAAAATGAAACTGAGAATTTCCATTTTGTCTATGCCAAAGACTGATTACCCAAAGCACAACTGTAATCCCCAGAGCATATTTGATGGAGGATGTAGCAATAGGAAAGATCAACACGATTGAAAAGGCATTACGAAAGAGGTGTAATGACAGAAGGACAGGCACAATAGTAAGGTGCTATAAAGGAAGGGAAGAAGATTGGTCACCCATCTCTGAAGATCTAGGTTCACAGGGGAAAAACTCCCCCAAGAAGAGATCTCCAGAAAGAGATCCTTCCTCAGTGGCAGTCAGCCCTTAAATGAGGCCTAAGAGGGGTGGAGCCAGGCTCCAGTCCTTCCAGTCACACAGTGAATTGCCTTCACCTGTGCTCCCAAGGCTGACTGGGTCTTTCCTCCAGGTGCTCAGTCAGTGGTTCAGGCTGTGACTCAGCAGTTCCCATACAGAGGGTGTGGGAACAAACTTATGAAGTTTGTGAATTGTCCGGCAAGTGCTGCTGAGAGCACCTGATGACCAGGTGGTGACAGGAGAACAGCCCATGTTTACGACAGCTCTTGGAGGCAAAGTCCTCACAATTCACTAGCAGAGAGTTTTGCAGAAAAATGTCCTGACGCTTACACTGAACTCTTATGTACTTGTGAAACAGAATAACAATGATAAACCATACTGCATGTGAGGAACAGAACAAAAGGTTATGCTGAGAAAAAGACAAATGTGACTGTAGAGAAATGTAGTAATTTATGATTTGAAAACTGTACCAAATAATGCAGCAGTTTCAGAGCAAATAGCTTTTCACAGAAACAGGACTTATAACTCTTACCTAGATTAACCTACACCGTGTGCAGCTATTTCACTCCTTGCTACTCTAATAGTAGGATTTGCAATAACTCTATTAATCAAAGTGATGGAAGAATGAAATCTTCACACTATGCCAGGAAGACATCAAGTCAATATCAAAATCATAACATTTTTAGTTAAAGCGGTCTATCTGGACTTAGGAAATGTTTAGACTACACAGCTGAAAGTTAGAAACCAAACATTTGAACTAAGCCGATTACAAATGATCATTAGTTAAGACTGACGTCAACAATCTTGCACTGAAGAAATTTCTAGGACAGCGAGCCAAAAGTCTAAAGACAACCAAAGGAAGTTCCTCATAATTCATCATTAATTCCAACCAAGATAAGGTCACTGAAAGAAGCCAAAGGTGGGTAATACAAGGGACTGTAGGCTGCACCTGTGTGGTAATACTTATTTCTCTTCTGAGAGGCAGGCCAGCAGGACTCAGCATTCAGCTCATTTTGGACTGACTTCTGCGACTAGATGAGCAATGCTTTAAGGCTAAGGCTACTATTTATTATTGGTGTTGTCAAATATTGAGATGTCAGTTAACTACCAAAAATTATCGCTGGACATGGCTGTGATAGGCTGTGTCTCAGCACATATTGATGCCAGCCCTTGCTCCACCTACCTTTTAGTCTAAAGCCCAACTACTTATTAGAATCATAGAATGGCTTCAGTTGCAAGGGGCCTGAAGGATCATCAAGTTCCAACTCCCCTGCCACAGGCAGGGCCACCAACCTCCAGATCTGATACTAGACCAGGCTGCCCAGGGCCCCATCCAATCTGGTCTTGAACACCTGCAGGGATGGGGCATCTACAGCCTCTCTGGGCAGCCTCACCGCTCTGTGAAGAACTTCCCCTCTGCATCCAATCTAAACCTTCCCTTCTTGAGCTTAAAACCATTCCCCCTTGTCCTATCACTATCTACCCAAGTAAAAAGTAAAACAGAAGATATTAGTATAGGAGAAGAACAATCAGGCTGGGTAATAAAGATGCAAACAGTAGGATGTGGTCAGTTCATCACTATCCAGCAACAAGCATCTCAGCAGCCAGGTCATGAAAAGATGCTCTGCTGAGCCCTATGGATACCCAGGGGACAACTCCAGCCCACAAGACACGAGCAGAAGCTGAGGGTGTCATTCTGTCACTTTTGCTTTCTGCAACAGCTACCAATTTCTTTCAACAGTGTCCTTCAAAAACCCATTGAAGAGAATCGTTGGACATTGGTTGTAAGATCCCAGGGAGCAGAAGGTGAAGTCTGAATGGCAAACTGGGGCTGCTTTTCATTGCAGATACCCTCCTTTACCTGTGCTAGCTTTAAGGCATCCAGAGCAGTACTCTCAGCCCATATTGTGGATGGCAGAGTGCAGTTCTTTCCTTGGCATTTTTCCTTCACGTTTGCTGGAAAACTACTCAGTGAAAGGCAAAGACAACAACATTGGAGACTATATTTGAACATTATTAGTTTTGTATCTGAAACAGGAGTATTTGTTAAGTGCTTGCTGTAAACTGCAGAGTATCGTAAATCCTGTTGTTTTTTGTAGTTCAGATCCCAGAAGAAATCTGAGCAAAGAGACTGAAATGTAGATAAGGAAGAAAAAAATGTCCTCAGGCTGTAATATGTAAGAATAACAAGTAATACTCAGAAGTAAAGCTAGTAATTCCCCAAACACACGACTACTTTCAGCCTATGCAAATATTTCAAGTGAAATTCAAAAGCTAAATATTTCAAGTCAATATTTCTGCTCTCCAAAATAAGTAATGTGCTCTCTAAAACATTCTATGAATCTACTCATAGTTCTTCAAAGATTTAGTACTTTAGGCCTCCTACATGCAGGCTGTACTTGTTCCACACTCAAAGACATCCTCCTCCTCAAGGTCTGGAAGAAATGCAGAGAGACCTTTAATGGGCAACAGAGGCAATGAAGTGCAGTGCCCATCAATACAATGTAGTTTGGTTTAGAGAGGCAAATCCAGGCTTCAGCTTAGATACTTTCCAGGGCCTTTGTTTGTCAGTATTATTTAAGGAAGGGGGCATTTCAACCAAGACATCTGCTCAGTGTTCAGATGCTGTCAAAAATATTTTTATACCAGCAAAATATTTTGGGCAGAGTATTAGTGTGCCCGCTCTTGGACTTGAGTTAAAGCCAGTCCTCAGTTATTACTGAGCCACAGTTTAGAACTTTGACATATCATGCTCTCTAAGATAAGACTCCTTTCCTGCACATCAGTTTTGTTTGGGTAAAACTCAGAACTGCACACTTCAGACCAGAAACCACAACTATTCCTTCTGCTTGCCTCACTTGCAACCAGAACAAAGAACTTGGTTCTCAGCCTGTTAGCTCACCTCCATTCAGTGACTGGATCATCATAAATACACATCTGATACATCACATCCCAGTATTTTCAGAGCTGGGCTACTTTACATATGTGGGGAACTCTACTGTATATAGCAAGCATTAAGAAGCCCTTTCAAAGACTGAATGAATGCAATGAATGAACAAAGCACAACCATCTTGTACGGACATGCAATTATATAAATACAGAACTGAAGAAGCGGTCTCTAGATGGGTGAAATGCAGCCTGATGGAGCAGGTGTGGAGCCAGTGGGACTGGGGGAACACTTCCACACTCTAAGCTGTAGGACTTGTCCCTGCTTTCTAGAATTGGGGAATGGATTTATAATGTTCTTTTTTTATCTATTAAAATACTTAATACATTTATATAATTGGTGTCTGACTAAATTGTCAGGGAGAATTTTAGTTTACCAGGCTTAACGCTACAGGAATTTCTCCTTTAGGTAAAAAGGGTTTGTTACAAGTGAGCTGTAAGTGAGCTACTTGTGTAGAACTTTTACATGTTAAAAACAATCTACTAGAGAAATGTGCTTGCATCTTACAGAATTGTTCTCCCTCATTTCTGTAAAGGACAACTCTTACTTTACAGCTTAGAGCACTCTTACCACAGAAGGGAGCTATTACTACACTATGTAATTTACTCATTAAGACAGAAGATTTTCTACTGATATAAAATAAACATAATAAAGTTTGATTTTAAATAAGACAGTGACTTAGATTGGTTGAACATAATCATTATCTACTGTATAGAAGGTAGAGTTAGACACACTCATTCAGGAAACCCTCCCATTGGGTCATAAGGTTCAGAGAGGATCCCCTTGCTCTCTCAACTCCTTGAACCACAGAGGTAAGGAGCCTGAATGCAGCTGGATCTATTCCTAGTCCCAGACTTACTCCACAGCTTATACCTAATAGATCATAGGCACACAATCAATTTAAGGCATAATCTTAGCAAAGCTAAGAAAGCTTAAGACAAACAATTAGCCACCTACCAAGGATTTATATCAGCAAAGCATCTTGATATCAAGGGGTAAGAGATCTCTGAACCAGTACAACCTTGAGAGATATCCTCACCCAAGGGGAGACCCTGTCACACAAACAGCTGCTATGCAGAAGCACTCAAAGGGCTCTCAGAGGGCTTAGGCCTCCACTATTTATGGGGTAGGATGAGTGACTCACAGCCATAGGCTGGTTTTTAGGTGCATGCTCAACTGCACTCAGCTGTTGAACCAGGTGTTTGCTATCAGTTTTTCCAGCCCCACAATCTGAGGAAGATGCGTGGTTATTATTCTCCCTTAACAAGAGATAGAGTTATCTGTACTGTGACTCGCTGTCTGCCAGAGCAAGGTCCTGCGTGCAAGGCCTGGCCCAAGGAGGGTGTTGAGGAGAAGAAGTGTGCAGGGAGAGAGTATGCTGTCACAGCTCTTTAACCAATCTGTCGGGAGATTTCTTTATGCTTTTTGGTTACTCTAGTACTTTAGTTTTGTAATAATTGTAACAATTTAAGACTGAAATTGTGCCCTCCTGTTTAACACTAAGTATTTTGGGAAAAAAGCTGCACTGGTAATCTCTTGCTCTTCTCTTGAATGTACAAATGTAATATTTAGTTGATGAAAATGAAGGAAGAGTTATTGCATCTCCTATAATGTCACCATTCCTATCTCTTGAAGGCATCTGTCCTTGCTCCTCTCCTCCCAGCAGCTCTGTCTGCATATGGATGCTGAAGCAGAGAGCAGCTGCTGCTCTTGCTGCCATAGGGAGAGAGAATAATGATTTCTGAGGTCTGAACCCTGCTCATCCACCAGTTGTGTTGCCAACTTTACTGCTATGTGCTCATATACCTACCTACCTGTACACAGCTAACCCAACAACCCACTCCTGAAGTGAGCCATGAGGCACTGGTGCTGTGGTTCATCTTACTTATTTGGTCAGCCATTGGGCTAAGGTAATTTTCCCTCATATCTGCAACTACCTGATTCAGAGGGTTCATCCTCTGTGATTGTAAGCGGCCACATCCTGCCCTAGAGTTCTTACAGGCCAGTTATAAAGCATAAAATGCCAACTGCTGTGGCCTGCAGCTGCAGCCCATGGCTGCATCACATTGAAAACAGAAAAAAAACCCAAACAACAACAACAACAAAAAAACCCAAAGCCAGAACCCCAAGAACAGTGAGATCATTGGGGGGAGCTCTGTGTAAGGAGTTTTTAATGCCTTTTTACAAGCCATCAGTTTTCTGGAAGTGGGCTAATTACTGCAGACACAGCTGCAGTGCTTTCAGAAGTAATTTAAGTTTGATCTTGCACTGAAATAGTGCTGTAATGAGCTCTCCCCATGAGTTAGCTGTGGGGATGGTGACAAAAGCCTGCTAGGTGATTTTGTCGGTAGTTTAAGATACTGTTGTCTTTTCTGCCTTTTATAGGACTGATCTCTCTTTCATTAGTTTTAATACTAAGCCTTATAAGCAACAACGGCAACGAGAGCAACAGTTACATGGGCCGTTGAAATCAGTGCTTTTCATTCAGAAGCGGTGACGGCACATTACCTGCGAGCTGGGACGCTTCAGCTCGGGACAAACAACACGCAAAGCCACCGTGGGTACCTCGCAGGGCTGTCACCCAACACCACTAGCCTAAATGAGGCACTTGTAGCATCGCGACGACCCCGAGCTGCAGCTGAGGATGCTCACCAACAGCCTTGGAAGACTTTGTTGGTCCCGCCAGGGGGAGCCGGGAGCGCTCCGCTCCGGGCGTTAAAGGGACGCGGAAAATATTTTGCCTTACACAATTTTTATTTTTTAACCTGCATTTGTTCCTCCTATCCGGCAGCATCGGTAATATTTAAAGATATCCAAACGAGCGGAAAAACAAAAAGGTCTGAGAGAGAGGAGCCCGAGAGAACGGTTCAGTCAAGGGGAAGCAGACAGAAGCATTTTCCTTGTGGGCTGCGCCCGGGGTCGGCAGAAGGCTTAGCCCCGAGGGACGCTCTCAGCGCTCAGTCCCACGGCCGTGCTCCCCCCGTCCCCGCGCCCTGCCGAACCCGGGCGGGCTCACACCGCTGCGCCCGGCGGAACGGGAAGGTCAGGGCGCAGCAAACCCGAACCGTGTGCTCCAGCGCTCCGATGTCGGAGGCGCATCGCTGTGGATAGCACACTGGGGACGCATCACTCAGAGACGTTTCCCTGCTCAAACCAGAAGCACATATCTGCTCGGTTCATTTCAAATATTATTTTTTCCTAGAATAAACGGATAAGCAGCTCCTTCTGCGGTTTTCGCGATGCTGGCCGACTTGCTGTAGTGCTGTCGGCGGAGAAATGCTCAGACGGCCACAGAACAGCCGCGTCCCTCCGCTCGGCCCCACTCTCCCAGAGGTGCGGTACATCTCCTGCGGGTCCGTGTGCGCGTACCAAGTACCCGAGAGAGGACGCGAGTTAAAAAGCAGAGTCCTAGCGATAAATCACACGCCGGCTCGTTTTCCGACTCTCTCAGGGCACTGCCACCAAGCCTCCTGCTTTGGGAGGGGCGCCGCCGGTTCACGCAGAGCCGAGCGAGCCTCGGCCGACGCCTCAGAGCCCCCCCGAGGGCGCGGGGCCGTGCGGGGCGGCAGGTGAGCGCGGGGCCGTGCGGCGGGGGCGACTCCTCCCGCGGGGCGGCGGCGCGGCGGGGTCGGGCGGAGGGGGCAGCCCCCGGACGCGGCTCCGCACCCGGGGCCGCCCCCTGCGTGCCCCGCCGGGGCGGGCGGGCAGCGCGGGGCGATGGCGGGGCGGCGGCGGCTGCTGCTGCTGCGCTGCCTCCTGCTGGGGCTGCTGGGCGGCGGCGGCGGGCAGCGCGGCGGCGGGGAGTACTGCCACGGCTGGGTGGACGGGCAGGGCGGCTACCACGACGGCTTCCAGTGCCCCGAGGGCTTCGACACCGCGGCCGCCACCATCTGCTGCGGCTCCTGCGCGCTGCGCTACTGCTGCGCGGCCGCCGAGGCGCGGCTGGAGCAGGGCGGCTGCACCAACCACCGGGAGCCCCCGGAGCCGACAGTCAGCGCCCGTGAGTGCCGCGGGACACGGGGCGGGGGGAGCGCAGCCGCGGGTTCCGGAGGGGTGAGGGAGAAAGAGGAGAGCGGGACTGGGGGAGCCCGCACGGAGCCGGCGGTGGCGGTGTGGTGTGGTGTGGTGAAGCAGACGCGGTGCACGGAGCTTCTGCCGTGCGTTGGTGGGAGAGCTGTCAGCAGAATAGAGCTTCGACCCATAGCTGTGGGGAACGGACTTTTAATTTAACTCATGAGAGCGGTTAGAAGCTGTGCCTCCTGCGATACTCATTACCCAGTGGGACCGGAACAGCGGCGTGGGGCTTTGGGAACTCCGTGGGATTTATTTCTAAGCCAGAGAATGGATGATCCCTCTGGCTAACGCAGCTATTCCTTTTCTTTCCCTGCCAGAACCCATCTATGTCCCGTTCCTCATCGTCGGATCAATATTTATCGCCTTCATCATCGTGGGCTCCCTGGTGGCTGTTTACTGCTGCACGTGCCTCAGGCCCAAGCAGCCATCCCAGCCCATCCGCTTCTCCCTCCGGAGCTACCAGACCGAGACTCTGCCCATGATCCTGCCCTCGTCCAGCTGCCGGGCCCCGTCCCGGCCGTCCAGCACGGCCACCAGCTCCAGCTCGGCCAGCGGCTCCCTGCGCCGCTTCTCCCTGGCCCGCACAGAGCCGGGCTGCTTGCTGCCGTCGCCACCACCCCCGTACTCGGCCGGCTGCTTTCCCGCAGCCCACACCGCGCACCTGGGGTCACCGCCGGGCTTCCTGCAGGCACCGCCGTACCTGGGCTACCCCGAGCCGGCCCTGGGCGGGAAGGGCTGCGCCGACCTTGCGCAGAGCTGAGCAGAGCATCACGGCCTTCGGCAGCGCGAGGACTGACTGCGGTGCTTGGTGCTCCGCCGTGGTGGAGTCAGACCCGTGGGTGAGTTGCCATTGAGAAGCGCAAGGCTTCAGAGCAGTCCTGGGTGCTTCCCCCAGCTTGGATTACAGCTACAGATGTTTTGTAAAGTATTCCAATCTTAGTTGCTGTTATAACCAACCGCTCCAATGGTTTGGTCTGATTTGTGCTGAACACACCGAGATACAAATAGAAAACTGTTTTGGGATGAAGTTAGTCAGTTCAAGGTGCTGTAAGCGATGTGTTAACCATAAAAGATATTAACTTTGCTAACAAGCAGTGGCCGCGCTCCACGGATCCAGGAACCGGCAGAGTTCTATCCAGTGGCAATAAGAAGTAACAGAGGTAACAGTACTAAACCAGAGCTCTGCGGACCCTAACCCAGCTGCCTGCTTCCACAGGCAATACGAGGAGGTATGTACTATGGATATTGAAGGCCATGGTTTCTAAACATACAGATAAATACCTGAACTTACACTGCATATTTGTATTGGTGAACTTAACTAAAATAGATAAAATAGCATGAATTAGGCTAGCTGAAAACATACTGGTCCCGAGCAGCCAAATAATCCTATGCTAGAAGAGCAGAACATGTTTGCTAATATTCCGCATAACTCCTTGGCATGGAATCCCAAAGCTGGTGCTGCACTGAGGCGTTTTTTCGAGGAACGTATTTATTGATGGCTTTTTGCTCAGTGCCGCGTGTACGTTGGGCGAACTGATCCTGAAGTTCTGTTTGTGAAATTAGCCGTGTATAAATGTAAACCTTGTAATTTAAGATGTATTTACAGCATTGACAGCACTAATTATTTAGTAGTCATGCCAACAGTTTATCAATAAAAGGTGGTGGAAATCCAGTGTCAGCTGTGTCTCTGCACATACACTGCTCTATGAACGCATCTTCACTTTGGTGGTGGAACCATCCTGCATATTTTCCTGTCAAAAACAGTAAATTTTGCTTTCGTAAATGTTTTACATCTTTAACCATGCACCTGTTGTGCAGACTTCATAAAATGTAAGATTCTCTCTAGGTAATAGACTAATTAACATCTTTTTATACGCACCTCAAAACGTAACGTGGTTGAAAACAACACTGATTAGTTGGGGATTTTAATCTGAAACAGACACAGGAATACATTTTGTTTGCCCCCTACATTCCTTCATCCAAGTAAATCAACAAACCAAATGGAAGAAGAAAAAAAAGGCATCTAAATCAAACACACACAGCAAGCCAAGGGAAAAGGCACGAGAGAAATGGGCAATTACTGAAGGGCCTCCTTTATAGTTCATTTTGTGACAAATGCAGTCATTCCACGTGGTAGATTCTGCAGTGTCAGAGGCTGAACTTCCCTGTTTTGTAGGTCCCAAACTCCCGTGTGTGCACTGAACTCCTCCGGTCTGAATTGTGGCATATTTCACTTTGTATTTTTGAAGCGATACCAATAGTTAATTGGTTCTTTCTCAAGAGCTGGGTAGAGCGGGCTTTTTTCTTAGCAAAGATCTAACAATGTTTCTTAGCATTTATAAAAAAAATAATTCTGAAAATATCACATTTCACGATGATTTTTATTGCATAATCTACATTACAATCCATTAAATTTTTAAGGAGAAGACATCTCATGTTCCATAGAGCGATGCTTTATGTAGTAGGATTTGACTTGACGGTTGGAATTGGAGACACAACAGTGTGTGTGCTCTACAGCGTATGACAGCATACAGTGATAATCTCTGGACAGGGCTCTGGTACTTGAGGAATTACATGAGAATTGCCTTCAGTCGTTTTCAGAAGCACTCTTCAAGAAAGGGGGTGTAAAGTTTTGCCCCGTTTGGATGTTTTGTGGGGCTGCATTCTGGTTTCACTGCACGTTAGGAGTGAGGGACAGCACAGGTCTGTTCCTGAAATCTCTTCCCCAAACAATTATCCCAGAATTCAGTATTGCAGTATGTATCAGCTTTGTTGCTTGGGGGCATCCTGCGCCATACTCTGATCATTCTCATGTGCAGCAGAAATAAATACTGAACTGTATCGACTTCAGCGTGGTTTGCAAATATGTAAAACATCTTCAGCTGGTAGAAATACTTCTCTTCCAGTAAACTGAGGCAAAAGGTGCTACGCTTCTCACAGGCGGAAGCATAAATGTGATCCATTTTGGCTAGGAAAGAATAATTTTATTTTCTTTAAACACTGATTAGGCATCAGAACCGGTGACAGAAAGCTGAAATTTGGCATTTCCCTCAAAGATGTGCCATACAGTGAGTGACTGGGAGTTCAGCAGTTATTGCCTATTAGCATTTGTCAGCGTACATGAAACGCCACGCTCCAGAACAGCTGCAGCAGGCTCTGAAGTCAAATCTACTTGTATATTAACACAGGGACTGATTTTTGTTACACTTGATGACAGTCTTTCAGGTGTGAAGGCTTATTCAGCCTAGGAAGAGGCTGTAAGGTTTGACATGTATGTGAAAGCCTCATAGGGAAGAGCTGTCTGAGCTTATTCCCTTCCTCCTCTGATGCTGAGTTGGGCCTCATAAAATGCTGGAAAAATGATACACAGGAACAGCTCCATTGAATCAGGCTTCAAAGCGTATGGTGTGCTGAGCTCTCACAGAGTTCTAGAGAATGATGACACCCGGGGGTGGGGGGGATGGCACCGTGCAAACTGGATGACCAAGAATGGTGAGGTACTGTTAATGTAAGGGTAGTGACAGTAATCCCATAGTGGAAGGGAGAGAGGTGGCCAGGACACAAACCCAAGGGTTGAAGTAGTGATTGTCTACGCTGGTCATTTCCAGCACAAATGGATTTGGGCTCTGAGTTAGAGTGCTAAATTTCCTTCCTAACAAGAAGAACCCTATGGCAGAGATGGTGCTGCAATTTACAGAAAGTATCTATTCTTTCAAAACCTGCAGACAGAACACAAATGACATTTTGGTCGACAATTTTAATGACTAATATGAAGCAAGCTGAGGGCAAGATGTTGGCCTGAATGAAAAAGAACATTTAGGCAGCACTTACTTAACGTCCAGGCTTATTTTTTTTTAGCAGAGGAGGTTTATATCATTTGTCAGAGTGGAACTACTTCATACTCCCTTTACTGGACTGACACCAACAGTGTATATCAAAATTAAAGAATAAATCAAAACTATCCATGCTGAGTAAGCTGATTACTGTCATTCATGCACCTTCTGTACAAAATGCTGTGACTGCGATTAGCTGCAATGGCATGTCCGAAACCCAAACCTTCCGTGGGCAAAGAGTAACAGTGACACGAATTAGATCAGCCCTTTGTCTTCCTGTACTAAGGGTTTCTTCTGCACATATCCCCAAAATGTATCAGACCTCCAACATTTGAAGGAAAGCATTACATGTGCTTGCAGGAATTTCTAATGGATTTTATTTGAAACACGGTATGCAGTATGACAAATGGCTAGGTACACTGATGGGCTACTTGTCCCTGGAGTATAATAAAATGACACACAGTGATTTCAAAATTATTTTGCTGCTACTATTAATTTAAAGGTTGATCGTAACGTTAAAGATTTGGAGCCAGCTCTTGGCGCTGCTTTTCTGTGCAGTGATGTACTGTGCAGGCTGGAGCAGGGCTGCTCTGAGCAGAACTGCTTTGGAATGGTCTGCTGCTCTGAGCATCCAGGCAAAGTTTTTGATTTGCAGTTATCCTGGGGCTGTAATTCTATGATACACTGTCTTTGCTAGCAGAGCCAGGAAGAAACACCTCTTTCTTCTTTCTCTCCACCTGACTTGTGATGGATTCAGGTCTGTAGCACAAGTCAGCTGGGTGAAATGATTTCGCTTATGACTAACATTTCCCATAAGAGAAGAGGGTAAGGACTGGATCGTTATGACCTGGATTATAACCTGAGTAACTTCAGTGGCCTTACGGCTGTCAGCATAAGAGAAAAGGTGGAATTGCCTTAAAGCAGCTTTACCATTTAGGACAGGGCATCATGAAACAGCATAGAAGGTGCATCCATTATTGATCCTAACCTGACAGAATACAAGATCTGCAAGCCAAACTGATCGCCTAACATCTAAAAAGAATCAGTCACCTACCTACACCCAAACCACAATCAGGTGTGGCAGTACTGATCAGTGGGTGGACACTGAAGTATCCACTACTATTGTAGTCAAAGGATACAGTATTACCACTGTTGTCTGAAAAATGAGGTGAGATTTCCTTATTACTGCTTTACCCTATTTTGAAAGAGAAGTATGCAGTACAGAAAGGGCAACACCACCAGAAGTACCTTAGGGCTCGGCTGCAAATCATTACATTGCAGACTCACATATTCTTTTTGTTTGTTTGTTTGAAACTCTTTCTGGACTTCATATGAGAACCAAGTAAGACAGTTGAAAGTAACTACTTAAGAAAAGAAACTACTTTTTTTTATACTTTTCCAGCTTACCACAGTAACGTAAGTGGTCTTCTGTACTTGTGAAATGCCATTCCTGATACATCCTATTTCAGAAGAATAAAAAACCAAGAATGATGGAGATACATTTTTTTCTTTGAAAGCAACCCTTTGCACTTGCAACCATTCACTTCAATAAAACACCTTCATTAATCGCAAAGTTTATTTTTTTTAACAATTAAAAGACAAAACATTTAAAATTTGCAGTTCAAAACATGCACATTCACCAAATGCTAAATGACATGTAACACTGCATAGAATCAAACGTATTACTAAAAGAGAATAACTATAAAACACAGTGCATTTAACATCCAGTTAAAACGAAACCTGAGAAACTACCATAAACACTGATTCAAGAAGTCTTCATTCATGCAGCTTCATAATTTCCACAACAGTTTCAGCAGTAATGGCTCAGCGGGGCTGTAAAACCTCACGTTACCTCGAATGCAGATTTTGCTTGTACATAGCGACCACTTTCTGCAGCAGTTCATACATATCAAACACTGAAAGTCTTAATGGAAAATTAAGTTGAAGTAAAAAAAAACAACAACAACAATATTAGTGCATTTATGGCTTCAGTTCTACAATAAAGAAACACAATAAAACATAACTTAAAAAACTTATTCTGGTCACAGCTTTGCAATTACAAATCACGCTATTTACGGAAATGCTTTCATTTAAGCAGTCCTCTGAAAGAAGCAACCCTCCTATGCACCCAACTCCGCATGTCGTTACTCAGCTGAGCAGCTCTCATACTTACAAGCAGCCCAGTTGAAGCCTATGTGAGTAACGGCTTGCACAAGCAGGAACCAGGTTTGGAATGCTAAAATATTCCTTTGTTTAATGAAGATCTATTGGTTAACAGCAAACAAACTGGGGGAGCGAGGGCGGGGGGTGAAGGAGCAACTCATTTGTTGAGTTTTGCTACCAGTGAAAACATTCGGTACCAAGAAAGTGGAATCGACAAACTCATTTGCTTACACAGTGCTAGCTGCTGGCTATACCATGAGGAGACTTTTAACAAAGGCAGTAAAAATGAGGGCAGAGCAACCACCATGCATTGCCTCAGAACACTGAAAAAATATCACCTCATGCAGACGAAATGACAAATTCATCAGAACTACAAGTGCTTTTACACAACATGGAAGGAAACAGGAAAAAAACTTCTCTCCTTAAAGTTAACACATGTTCCAAATTACTAATCATTCTAGATGGGTTTAAATGTAATGGAAAGCCCTAGGACACTTTACACGCATCTCTGCGACACAGGGAATTTTATGAATGGACGTGGGTGTATAGGAATTTTCATCTATCTCTCAGTGTTTCAAAATATTTTATCTTCTTATACAAATAGAATGATGATCAAGTATAAATCTGTTGAAACTGCCTTGCAAAAATAAGTGTAAAATTAGGAATTGGCAAGAAAAGTTTCCAAATACAAATTAGCAATGTTGTTAAAATTGTTTCCAGTTACTCTTTTGAATCACTAATATATCTATATATATTTAAAAATAATTAAGCAACAGTATTTATATAAGATATCTGATTTCCAAGTGGCACTGCTTCAACTTTCTGATGTAAATTTTTAATACTAACTTGTAATTACACAGTGCACATGAAACAGATGGAAAATTCCATGTGAATTCTGTATTTAAGACAAATTTGAATTGTTAAACAGTGAGAACAAATGCATTATTACAAGCATTTTTGCCTACACTGTTTTTTCTTTAAACAAACATCTGCTCAATCCCCTTACTTTAACAAAGATAGGATGAACAAATCGGACGGTAACAGATTATATTACTGTGTACTTAACAGGAAAATAAAGTGCATACTGTATACTTGATCCGATTTAAAAAATGGACACACCTCGGTAGCCTGATCTTATATTTTAAAATGAAGTTGTATACAAATGTAAAAAATCATGGTTAGAATTGTCACATTTTCTTTTTACTATCTCTATGAAGCAGTTATCTTCCTACCACTAATTCCAGACAAAACATAATATGCAGCATGTGGAAAAAATATAGAGAAAAAACACTGGAATAAAAGTGAACGACATTCTTGGTGGAGTTTGAATTCTGTAAAGATGTAAATATGAAACAGTGACAAGATTACACTATCTTAAAGAACTTAAATTACAGTCTGGTTTAGAGCTGCTTCAGTTACTTTTTAATACAGATAAACTGGGGATATACTGTGCATCATTTTCAACAAGCTGTTACAATGGGGCGACACTTCATTTTAAATATGAAGAATAACTGCTCTTGTAATTCTCTCACAATATATTACAATGAATTTATAGTGCTCATATAATTTCTGCAAACTCAGTAAATAAACCACTTAGAGCAGAAAAATCATAAAAAGTTAGAAAGAGAGAACTTATGAATTGAGACATTTATAAAAGAAAAACAGTACCATGGTTAATTTCAGAAATGTTCTGAAGTTGGCCATTGTCCTTTCGATGACAGAAAATAGGGATCCCCATTTCAGGAAAGGGCCGTGCCCCCCAGTTTTTTCTTCCTGCCTCAGGTCAAGTGATTTGCCCCTCCCATATTGATCCATCTATTTATCTCTGCCTGAAATGGCTTTTCTGAAGGCAGTTCTTGTCTGCATGACTGACTGGCAGTACTGTTTCTAGTGGGATACGTCCCCTTTGTCCCTGTGTCTTGTTTTCTCTTCTGTTTAGAGATCACTCCGAGAAAATGGGAGGAAGACATTGCATAACATGCATATGTAATGCAGACTGCCTTCCCACTGATACGCCTTCTAAAATATGTACTTTCATATCGTTTCTGTTATTGGGATTCTTATTTGCATTTGTAAGCTTCTTTTGGAATGGAGCACAAGAAAATGGGATAGTGCAATGAAGTAACACGTTAAGTGTTTGGTTAGACGAAAGGCAGAGAGATGAAATCACCTCTAGTAAGTGATTTTATAAGATTTTCTAAGACTTATCGAGGACAGTAGAGAAGAGATGCAAATGTATGGCCCGTTACTTGTAAGTTGAAACTGGCTGAATTAGAGAGCAAGAGGAAATTCTTAATCTAGCAGATCACTACGGATGTCATTGTTCTGCTTTTCCGTTTAGCTGATCTCCATTCAAAGAAACAAGAATCATTTCTATACAATGCACTGAAGTTTTATTAAAAATAAAAACGTCTGTTTCTATGGAAAAATGTATTCTAGATGTAATTATGATGGCATTTAAAATCAGAATTAGCATAGACTAAAATGCTACAAGATTTAACTAAATTCTGAGCTTAAAAAAGCAGCTTTTTGTTGTTTGAAACCTGATCGCCACTGAATGGCAAGCTGAGAAATACCAACTATAACTACCTAAAAACACTATTATCATCATGTTGTCACTAAGAGACTTTTAACTCCTCTTCTCTTCCATCTTCTTTAAATTAAAAAAAAAAAATTAATATACACTCATGGTTTATCTGTTTCTGCAGTCTCTTCCTCTCTGTTTTTAATTAAAGGTGCATGTATAGGTATTTTGCATGATCAATGTTTTAAAGAGACTGCTGAAATGTTATTTCACATCTTTATGGGAAGAAGCTTCAGCGCAAATAAAACAGTTCGTGCCACACTCTAATGAAGGGCATGCTTTGCACTATATTTCGATGTACGCAATATTTTAGTACAAAAATGTTGAAAATGTGATTAATTTTTAAAAATAAATTAACAAACTTTCTACTTAACCTATTGTATAAGCAGATACAACTATCAAATCAAATTGCAAAAATAATTAACATTTGATAGGGGAAGTAAGGCAGAGCAATTCTTTAAAGTTTGAACAAAATAACGTGTACTCAATTTTACAAGCGGGCAGCCATTTTCAAGATATGCACTACTAAATGAAAATAAGGGAAAAACTTCTATAAGGCCAAGGGTGCAATACTTGCACTTTTGAAAGCAAATGCCATCAAGGCCACTCAAATTAGACTTGCTGCGCTGTAAATCCTTCTCCGCAAGTGCAAAGACTCAGGCATGCAGTTCTGAGATCAGGACTGGAGTTCATTTCCTTTCTAAGTATTTCTGACAACAGAAAACATTTATGGAACTTCTTTGGCAAGCGTTTTTAGGCTAATTTGACACAAACAACTATAAACATCTCGACTCAAAATCTTTCTTAAAGAAGGTGAGTGAACACCATTAAGATACTATTTTTTCAGCACTTGTTGAAATCAAAGGCTTGTTATCAACTGTATTTAAATACATTACCACTTAAAAACCTTCACAGATGCTAATGGTCTGTCAATGTAAAGTATGTTTAGCAATCTGACCGTTACCTTCCAAGTACATTATCAGTATTGATTCAACTTCATTGTAAAATAAGCAAGCTGGCAAGATATAAGGTAAATTCCAATCTGTTTACAAAGGCTAAGCGAATACTTGGTAAAAAATTTAGAGATGTTGTGTTACAGTATAGTTGCACAGTGCTTATGTCTACTGAATACACAAATCCAAACTGTATGGAATAAGACCATCACAGATCTTAAAATTGCTGATAACTGGGCCATGGTCGCAGCTCCCAGCAAAGATCTAGCAGTCTGTCTCACAAAAGCAACTTATAAGGCCTGAATATTGAGCTGTGTTCCTTCACCATTCCTCAGGCCTTTGTTTTGTGGTATCATAAGCTCGTATTACTTCAGACTGGGAAACAATTCCATTTTCATCTTGAGAGAAAGCATAGCCATCTGTAGACACAAAACAAAACAGGAACCAATTATATTTTTAACAAATTTCATGTATTCCTCAGTATTTTAAAGCTTTAATGAAAGCAACTTAACAAAGGTCAATAGAGGTGAAGTGTAGGGAGAAAACCAGCACTATTCTTACCTAATTTTGCAGTTATACAAAAGCAAAGAACTCTGTGCAAAATCTTAGGAAGGAACAGAATCCTAACCACAGGCAAAGGATACATTGTCCTAAGTTTACATTCAAACATGAATATGGTCACATACATTGTCAGTTCTTACAAACACGGTATCTTTTAATTACGTTCTGTATGTGTCTTCTTTTCATTAGGCAGATTCAATTAAAGCAATTTAAAGATGCTTAAAGTTTACAAATTTTACTTTAAGATTTCCTTGTAATTCAAGAAAATGTATTAACTAATTCATTTATTAAAGATAATGCTGAGATGTTAAAAATCAGTTCTATCAGTCTGTAATATAAAATAAAGGCAGGAAGTTTAAAGGTGCATGCTAGATGTATTGAAAGCCACTGCATCAAGTATTAGCTTGTATCTTTACTACACAAAACTGCAGTGAAAGGTCAAATTTTACTTCTACATTATCATGGATATTAGTGGTGGTGTTTTTTTTTTTGTTTGTTTGTTTGTTTTTTTTTTAAGTGAACACTTACGAAGCAAGTTTTGCTGCAGAGAGTCGGAGCGATACAGGTTCACATGGTTCTTCTTAAAAACATTCTTCAGTAGTTGGGCTCTTTCAGTTAAGCTAGAAACAAAGCAAATGTGAAAAAATTTCCTTACTAATTACTGTATCTCTGATACTTTGAGTCTGTTAAACAGGAATTAATTATTAAAAGAAAAATGTTCATTTTTCTTTGTTTACTATTTGTGCCTGAATTAATTATTAAACAGATGATTAAAAGCCTGCACAAGGGCAGATTATGAGGTCCAGATCCTTGGTATTGTTTTTTATTTCTTGCAGTACATGCAAAACATCTGTCTGAAGTACTGTTATGCACTGACAATACAAATAAATGAACAATATTGTAAACATCTGAGCGTGACTCCTTTAGAAACATGTGGTGTAAAGGGAAGGCATTGGCTTTCTAGAAGTAGCATGGGCTGATTAGTGCCAGGCCATATTTCTTGCAGAAAGCAGGGTTCAGCTTCTACTGAAACAGTACCCTAGCAGGAATACGAGAGAAGATGAAGGGAAAGTTACACCAGGCTCAGAAAGTTGTTAATTTTGATAACATACTGAAGATGTACAGACTATATTAAAAAAAAATCACAACAAAAACACTAATTTCTTGCTCTGAATTTGATATTCACTGTGAACTAGAGCTTATGTTTCCCATTTCCAGTGCTTGAAAATCCAGTTCCTCCCAGTGTGAACTGGTCTAAAAACAAATTAGTTTGCTCAAATCTATTCTGAGTATATAGTGATATTATTTTGTTAGTTCTGCTAGATTATCAAAATTATCTCTCTGTTAGGATGTAGTAAATATGAGGAATTTACACATACCTAACTCTAGTGAGTTTTGACCAGTCAAATTACTCCTTACTACTATTTGTCAATTAGGTAAGCAGACTACCTTCCTAGTCTACCTACCAGACTAAGAGAGAGGAATGTAACTAGATTCCTTCCCTCACTAGAGTAGCATTCAAACCTGTAAATTAGAAATGCTTATTATTTCTTCTTTAAGGACTCCATTTTTCTATAGGACTCTGAACCACTGGCATAAACTGGAGAGACTAGTGGTCTGCCTCCCTTTTCTGTTTCCCTGCGATCCGGTGGTTAAAGCATATGTCAGGAGGTCAGAGCTTGGCAAGAGGGAAGAGAGAAATAAACCTACACCCCCACATCCATAGAGTAAGGCTAACCACAAAATCTACAGGGTAAGTGGATGGGTGGGCTAAACTGCTTCTGTGGCCATGCTTTGGATGGAATGAGACTTCTTTATAAAAAGGAATTAGGTACCAACAGCAGGAATGCAGTCAGCATCTGCTGGCTGAGCCTAAATCCCAAGAAAGGAACATTTAGAGTACTGAGATACACTTTACCTTCCATGTTTTCATGAGGTAGCCCTTTAAAAAAAAAAAAATTCCTCCTCACTGCTCCACTAGGCAGTGTAGGTGCCTTTGTTTTCAGTTCGGAGCTACGAACTGATAAAGTGATGAGATTATAAAAGGTTGAGGTTTATAAAGATATAAAGATATAAAAGATGAGGTTTAAGCCACAAGGAGATATACGGGGTGAATAAATGAACGCTTTCACATATGACGGGAAGGCAAAGAGGTGAAAGACCATACGAATACTCTGAGAGAGGTACAATCTGCATCTCCTTTGCAGCACATCTGAGAAACCTTTCTTAATATTATCTGAAAATGGAAAAAAATCTGTGATTTTTTTTTATTTTGACAGGTGTTATTTTCTAATACAAAACTATTTTATTAAAAGCACAGTAGGCCTATTCTAGCATTTTAGTACCATCATTATCACTTGCTCATGTTCCAGAATGAAATATTCAGACTGCCTAAGTGCTAAGCACTGAAAATACTGCCTTAAGTTTTACATGAAGTATGCACATCTGTTAGTTTATGTATAATGAAGTTTCCACTGCATAGACCTGATTGCTGGTACAGAAAATACAAATAAAGTAGGAAGTAATTTTGGAAAACAAAAGTGCTTCCAGCTATTCAGGTATTAAATTCTACTCTATTTCTACACTTGATGAAAGAGCGCAGACTCTTTATTATGAATCATCCTGTTGCCATTCAAACACATACTTAAAAAAATCTACATGCTAAGTCAATAAAACATAGTTTCATAATTAACCAATCATTGCAACTAAATGACTATACTCATCATGTGTACCTATACGGAAAAGCTGAATATTAACTATATTTGAACTTGTTATATACATTTACAGGAAAAATATTACTTCTTCATGTATTCCTGATCAATCATGGCTGGTTTAAAAATAATAACTTTCTTGAATGAAAAACAACTATTATATGAAGCAGCATTTGTGGCAAATATCTCTAAAGACATTTCCAAAAGTTAGGGCTGTTATTTGTGCTACTGTTAGTCTATGTAATAGAAATATTTTTATGGTAAGTATTACTATTGCTGTTTCTGGTTATTTGGCATTTTATGAGAAAAAAATCCCTTTTTCTATTATAATATAGAAAGGTACTTCCAGAGTTTTTTGCACACTAGGAAGAAATATTAGTTGGTGCTAAAGAATATATAATAAGTTTGTCAAAAATAACTTGATGGTCTCTTACAAGAAGTACTAAAACTCCAGAATAGAGAAGTCAGACATGCATATTTAGAACAGATGCTGAGGACATTCCTTGCCAATTTAACTATTTACTCTGCACTGGTAACTAATCCAGGCTTCTGTGACTCAGATACTCAAAAACTGTCACAATGGTTCAATCAAGCTTCTGAAGATCACAGAATCACTAAGATTGGAAAAGACCACTCAGGTAATCTAGTCCAACCATTTACCCATCTCCATCATGCCCACAGTCAGGATCACTGCACAGGTTACCCTGGTAAAAGGCTGTGCTCCACTTTGGTGCCACAGCTCAGGTGCTGTGACCCCGGTGAGTACAGACAGAAGGAGATGGAGCCCCGTGTCCTGGGACACCAATGTGATGCTTTGGGATTAATGGGATGTGGAGAGAGATGCAAGTAAGTCACTTCATCAAAGCATTTCCTTAACGAAGTATATTTTATCCATGAAGGGTGAAGTTTTGTCTCTGTTACCTGAATTAAAAACAAACGCCCCAAAATCACAGAGGAAGTAAATCCTTAAAAGACACTAAGATGTCTAACATCCATCGATTTGTATGTGAGGCAGATGCTTTTATACACTTCAAAGAACACAGGCCCAAAAATGACGGTGGAGAATAAAGATATTTTGGCAGGTAACTGAACAATCTTAGTGAAGCCTTCCCATTTACTTAATTGTAACATAATGACTGTAAAACCACTGGTGAAAACACCAAGTTCCTCTGATCTAAATAAGAATGGATGAAGGAGAAATTCTGGAGGATGAAGGAAGAGCATACTGCCTCCTGAGCATACTGAAATAGCTGAATCTGGGAACACGAGAGAAGTCTTGGTAATGAAAGTACAAAACACTGAACAGACAAATTACCTTACTTTCTTCTGCAGCTAAAACATGTCTCCCTTTCAGCACTTCCTAGTACTAACACCTGCTTTCCTTTCTGTAATTTATTCTTTTACAACTCCTTGTGAAAGTGCATACAGCATATACTGCTTCTGGCTCAGCTCAACGCATTGATATATGAGTTAACTTGGAAGCAGATCCTGCCCTGACGCTGCCTAAGAAAGCTTTGCAGCTGGAGAGAGGCATCCAAAACAATCAGCTTAGATATTCCACACATTATAAATGTTGGTCATCATCTTTGTATCCGATGTCATTTAGTCTCAGCTGGGTAAATTCTAGTAAGTTGATTCCCAAACTATTGGAGAAGAGATACAATAAGATTAAAACAGACATGAAAACTAATTATCTTTATGAACAGAAGGTGCTTCCTGAAATTGCAACTATGATAAAAGTTCCTTGCATTTTTATGGTCTCCTGACACACATACAAAACCTTCTTACCCTTCCTGCAAAACCTTCTTAGTTTAGCCCTTTGCCATGAAGATATTAAAGAAAACAGCAGTCAAAAATGGAAAAAGAACAGGAAAATCAAATATCAACTTCTTTGGCTTTTGTTGAACTTCACAGAAGTTATGAAAATGAAGACAAAGAAAGAAAGTTCCAGTTCAGCCAAATGGCACTAATGAATTGGAAGTGGGTAGTGGGAGGAGTGTACTTTGTCATCTCTCAGTCCCTTTCAGCAAGTCCTGGTTACAAGTTAAGCAAGAGTTAAAAAGATGCAAGTATTTCACTAAGCACACACTAAGTTTACATATGAAAATTGTTCAATTTCTCAGTTTGACCTTCTCCCTTTTCAAATCTGCCTGACACACAAAGGAGGATGTAATAGGAGAATTGTGGAGTGTCGAGTTCAAGTTATTTCTTACCTCATAAAATCTAGTCAAATTTGTTTGCCCTCAACTAGCATTAGATACAGTGCTAGTTTGCTCTACTTAATTTCAACAGGTCCTGGACAGATTTTGTTGTTTTTTCCTATGTTACCAAGGATGCTTTTATTTTATTAATTTTTTTTTTTTAAATGCTCAAGCCCGATTTGTAACTATAGTACTGAATAATGCAGGTTTAAACTCTCCTTGCTTTGATCGTTAAAGCAACAGGATTAAAATTTTATCATCTAAGTACATGGAAAACCAGGCTGAGTAGACCCAAAACCTTTCTACAGATATCTGCACAGAATACAGATACCTACACAGAATGCTTTTCACTCTATTTAGTTGCATGGTTTTGGAAAGCAATCATTTGTCTTTGATACATGTATGAAGTTGAAGCATCATTATTATTACTAACTTTAATATTATGCAAAAGACATTGATTTGTAGATTTTTACAGTACCTCTTGCCATGTACAACTGCCCCAGGATCCTCAGACTTTGCTTCCAACTCCTGAACTTCATCTACCAGTGTCTTAAAAGTAGCTCTTTTTACTCTGTAAGTAATACAAAATACTGCCAGATTTACTGTTTTTGAAAGCAAAAGATCACATTATTTTAACACTTACATGAGCATTCAATATACAAATCCATTTTCCCAGGTAACTTAAAATTAAGCTTTAAAAGAAGAAACACGATAAAGCAAGTCTAAATATTTCACCATCTGTTCTTGTAAATTAGACACAAGAAACAGGCATTACAATTATTGGAGCATTTAAAATACTCATAACAATTATAACCAGGTATCTGAGACTGGACAAGATACCAGGTTTTTAAAAACAAGCTGAAAAATAATTTTATAAAATCAACAGAGCCGATCCCTATTTGCTTTTCCTACTGTTGTAATTAGAACATGCTATTGTTGTAATTAAGAACGCGTAAAATTCAGTACTTTTCCCACAGACAGCAGTATTTTTGTACTCACACTTTGTACACTACATCAAAAAGCAAAGCTGTCATGGGAATACATAGAAGTCCCATCCAAAACACTCCAGAGCTGAACATCATAGCTGCCTGGAGAAGAAAGCACAAGACATGATGATGTTATGAACTAGAAAAACAAACGAACAAACAAAAAACAACAAACAGAAATATCAGTGACTTGGTTGAGACAATGAAAATCAAGTTTAAATGAACCATTCTAGAATGTTTATGTAAAACGTAACTTTTAACATATTTCTAAAATCCCTTGACCTGCCATAGAAGTGCAGTAGACAGTAAGCACTAATTCATATTAAGATGCTGGTAAAAAGATCATGCTGCTTAGCTCTTTTAGAGAAGGGGAATCTACCCCTCCACATCCCCGCTCTATATTACTACACTGATGGTAGCTATTTCCATTAAAATCAGATTTAGTGACCCCCCTCAAGCCCATCCCCCATCTTTGTCAATACATTATGAGCACAATCTCTCATTTGCAAGCAACCCTACCAGCTATAATGATTACTGACCCTTGCTATGGATACTGGATGCTGCTACAGTCATTTTGCACTACAACTCAGACTGAAGTTGAGCTATCTCCAGTAGAACTCACCCTACCACTATTCCCACACTGCTACAGGCTCCTATTCACAAACTGTTTAAAGAGAACTAACAACTAATTACATAATTATGTAGGTATGTAACATAGCGTTAAATGAGCATGTTAATACATGGTGAAATACTTGCAAAATATGTTACTGCTCTCTGCTGTGTTTCCATTCTTATACACATTCCTCTATTAATGCATAGGATTTTCTTCTCTCTGTAACTTGTCTATTAACATACTAAAACTAAAAACAAAACAAGTTCCAGAATGTATGGACTTCATAAGAAAATCTTTAATCTACCCTTGTAAGTACATGCTTAAGTATTTACATTAATAATATTATGGATGCAAGGAATTAACAAAGCATATTACTGGAAGATTATTTTGCAGCCAGTATTAAGATATCTTCGTAATGAAATTAGATTGCATAGGGATTGAAAATAACGTTGCTACACAAGCATACAAGGATTTCAAAGAGTATCTTTAGTTGGAGACTAATTCCTTTGAAAAGCTAAACTTCAGTACCTAAAATAAAAAAAAACTTTACTAGTGTCAATAAGCAGAACAACGTAGGTAGCTTGCAGTAGCTGAAGTCCAACTTCTGAATGCACATCCCTGAATATTTTATGAGTTATACTTGATATGTTACATGTGTAAAACCTAAACTGAATTATTTTCAGAAAAAAATCTCATTTTCATATAGGCAAAAACTCCTATTCACCTCATTTTTGTATCCAAATTTTGAACGATTCCCTGAAAAGCATTAGACTGTATTTGAACTGAAAACCTGGCAAACTTTTGACAGCTATGTTAAAAGGATGTAGATACTGCCCTGAGATTTTAGTAATTATTTTTGCCAATGGTTGTTGGCAAAGGTATAAATACTGATCAATGACAGGTTCAAAAAACCCAAACCAATTCACAGTTTCAATGGGAGGAAGAAAAAAGATTTTCTTTTCCATCAGGATGTGAAGAAAATGTATTTGTGCAGTCCATTTGTAAGCAAAACATGACTTTTGACATAAGTGATTAAATACTAATTTCCTAAGAAAACAGCTAATAGGAAATGTGTATTATAACTACATTTTACAAGATCTTTTATAATTAAATATATATTAGACAGAATAACAGTTTCCTATTAAAAAAAAAAGCAGAAAACACCACAACTTGAAGTAATTACAACTGTTCCTCCTATTATTAATAACATTTTTTAATTTATAGGACACAACTAAGAGCCGTCCTTGCATTAGCCACCCCGTATTAAATGTTCACTGGTGAAACAGCAAAAGTGATAATGTAGGTCTTAGGATGTTAATTCTGACCATTGTAATGCTAACTATGAATGAAGGAACAACTGGCGCCTACTATTCAGTCCATCCAGCCTTTGGCTTTACAAATGAACAACATGAATTGAGGGAAAAAAAAAAAGTTTTTCTGCGTCATATTTGAAAGCCTGTCAGATTTTTTTTCTTTTACAGAGTTAATCCAAACCTAAAAGATTTAAAGCCGACATTCGCGTTAAAGACAGAGGGCCTCTTTGTATTTTTTGGATGAAGAGGGGAAAAATAAAATCCCACAGAGGTATTTCCTTCCTTTCTGTACAAGAAAGCTCCCCCCTCACTCTGTAGAAAACATTTTTGTCTCTAACTTTTCACATCTCTCTACACATAGGCAGGTCATCTGGGAAATGGCAAACCAATCCTTTCCAGACAATGGCACTAACAGGAGCAGCCTGTTCTGGGGCCGGACTCTGGCTGCCTCTGTTCGTGGTTTACAAATTGTTCCTAATGTGAGAGATTTGTGGTCTATGCCAAGTTTTCCCCCTTTAGGCCTTGTGAAACCAAATGGAATCTGCCACAAAAGTGGCTCCCAGGGGAATTCAGAAGTAATCCAAAATGAGAGCTGGAAAGCCTAGTTTATTGTAGAACTAACAAATCCTGCAGGGAAGATAAATAATTTGTCGTCTGCACAGCTCATGCTCAATATTAGGACTTTCTAAAATGAATCAACATTGCTTACTAAGTGCTACATACACACTTACATTTTAAAAGAAAAAAATGGTCTGAAAATCATTCCTAGATTAGAAATCCTGGAGGCAAAATGTTTTAAGGGATGTGTACTATTAGGAAATTAATGCCAAAATGAACAAAAAAATATTTCCTTTCCTTTCACTACGAAATGTTCTTCTGAAACAGCTATTAAAGATTTAAAAAACGATGGCCTTCTAAAAGTAAAAAGGATGAAAAGAACATCCTTGCTTTAGTTTATTTCATCTACCATCTATGTACATATCCTCTCCCTAAAAACCACAAATCTATTAAAATAGCATCTCTTCAACACCAATAACATTTGGTTCAAGCAGTTCAAATCAACTCTTTTTCTTCTCAACTGCCTTTAGAGACAACTTCATTAGTTTTAGTTATGCGTTTCTCTACATACGTGTCAAAGTACTTTGCACTATAATACTAAAACAGATTTGTGATTAACTCTCAGTGCAGCAAATCTCTACAAGGAGCTCTAGCCATGCCTGCAGTGCTTCTTTGCTCTTTGCAGTTTAAAAAAAAAATCTCATAGGACCTATTAAGTAGGAACTTTGGTTATTAGGTGAATTAAAAAGCAGTCCCCCCATTTTTTTGAAAATACATTCAAAGGTAAAACAAAGTAGTGGGCAATTAAGAAGCAGATAACTAGATATTTGCAGGCAGAATCCAGAAATTTTTACTTGAAAGATTCCCCTATGAGATGAGAAAAATGACTACAATGCCTGCTGTCACTTTTTCCCCTAGTTTGTTTCTCTGATTTTCTTCAGCTAAGGACACTACTAGGCTATTGCAGGACCATGGATTTTCCTCACAGCAGATAGGTACAAAGGGGAAAAGGCATCCCTCAGAGGGATGAAATATGGTCCCAGTTATATCGACACATACAATAAATAACATTTTAAGTAATAAATACATACAGCTCACTATAAATCCTAAAGCTTCAAGAAGCATTTCTGTGATGACATTACAGAATATAAACATCAATGAAGTCAGTAGAGCAATACAGGTTTGTGAATCATCAGATTAGCATTCATCTGACCACAGTAAGACACTTGAGCCCAGAAAAGGATGAAATACAAGGATGAACCTTACTACACATCCGCAAGACTAGCTTAGGAGTGTTTGTTCATTCTTCCTTTGTGTGTACATTTATAGATACTTAATTCTCTCCTTGTATTTTATGGCAGTCTAGATTATCTCAAAAGGTATGTAACCTCTAAAAAAAACCCAGCATCAACAACAAGCCACCAAAGAAGTCCACAATGGTAAAATACAATATATATATAGGAACGGCAATAACTGGCTAACAAATATCTAGTACTACAGACTTACTATAACTAAATTGTGTAGGTATTAAGACTCAAAACAGAGACCACTTAAAGGGAATTAAATGGAGACATTATTGATAAATTGGAAAAGAAAAATCCCTTACAAAAATTCCTTACTTTCAGGTTCCAAGAGTAAAAAATAAAAAGCAAGCTTCTTGTTTAAAGACCTGAATAAAATAAAATATATTAAGTATCAGGAAAGTAATACTAAAATGGAGATATGAGATGAATTCTGATTCATTTAGAAAAAATCTTCAATAAATCATTGAGCTTTTTTATAAAGCAATATTGTTCTCCCTAAAAACATGCATGCAAAACAAATTTTATTTCCATAAACAAGAGGGTCATACAGTATAGGAAGGAAGACAGATACAAACCAATGATTACTGTTCTGAAAAATGGGGTTCTGGAGAACTTTACAGTGCACATCTAGAGTATAAACATAAATTCAAAAGTTCTGCAGATACTGAACTTTTCCTTTTAATCTTAGTATCATACTTCTTATTTCAGTAAATTTTATAATTTTTAGCTATGTTATTAATCAGATAGGTATACAAAGAAAAGAACTCCCCCTAAAAACTCAAGAGCATAAAACAGTATTGAGTCAGGATCTGCATGAGTGTAAAACAGACATCAAGTTGTTCATGTTCCCCTCCCAGTTATGTTTTCAACTTGAATCACACTCATATTTGTATAAGAAAAATAACTTATACTAGCATAGAAATTTAGCATTTTTATCACTTTAATGGAAAGGTTCTACCAGCATTAGAGTCTACTGACACACATTTGAGTAGTTACTCCGATTAGGTGATGTAAGCTACAGAAACTTCATCAGTTAATGGACAGTTATTGCAAGAAGATTACACAGACAAAAATACAGAACAACTTAATTGCAGCATCATTTCTTTCTTTCAGGTGCTGTACTGCACAGTATGGCAAAACAGGAAAACAAAATTTCTCCTGCTAGTCCATTGGATGACAGATTGGAGATGCATTTTGTTCAGCATCAGAGAACAGTTTTCTGTGTACGGAAGAGTTTATACAAAGTAAATATCTCATCGAATAAGAAGAGATCTGCAATTTACTTTTAGTTACTTATGCAAAATACATGTGGTTTTAAAATGAGAAAACACTGTAGGTGTGCTTGAAAACATACTGACTGTACACTCCACTTATTCTCTTTGCTAATGTTCTATGTTAAAGAAAATTCCAACATTGTAGAAGAGATTCACACAGTTGGCTTACTCAGATCTACAATGAAAATGTTCTTTTCGTAGTCTGCAGTGGCACCTTTTTCCAAATGAAATGGCTTTCCAGTTTCAGATCAGGTAAAGTCAGAGCACTGTGAAACTAAACAAAGATTTTGGACACAGGTTGGTGTCAGCAGTTTTTGGCCACTGAGTTAATACTGGAAAAAATAAGCAGTTTCTATACCTAAGCCTATAAATTGTACAAAATGTGTAAAAAAAAAAAGCAACAAAAAAATCAGATGTTCCCTTCAGCATGTTTTGTCTGACGAGGCTGAGGCAAAAAAGACAAAAAAAATCTACTGAAACACAAGTCAGCTTGTTCCTTTAAGTTTTGCCAAATGTATCTGGATAGTGCAGGTCTTCAAGTCCAACTCATACATCTGAAGGAATAAGACAAGCAGCATTTGCATAGAAAAGTAGGGATGTCCATGTGCATTTGTTTCTGCCACACCACAGTATGTTTCACAGCTGTGAATCTTTTAGTTTGAATACTTATGAGAGGCCTTGACTTGCTTCAGCAAAACCCAGTGAACTCTGCCCTGGAGGCTTCCAGGATAGCATACAAAAATGTGGGCTCCCACCTGAGGCACCGTATTTGTCAACAGGACTGTCTTTGTCCATAAAGAATACAGGTTAAAAAGCTAGAGGAGTTTTTAAAATGAGCACTTAAGGTCTACAAGAAGATTAAGAGACCATTCAGATGTTACAGGCTGCTAGCTACATTTTTGGAAAAAACAGAAGCAAAAAGCAACCCCTCCAATAACTGTGCGCATCTAATGCTACTTATATCTACATAAGCAAAACCACAAACTCCTACTGATGAAATAACTAGATATATTTCAACCACAGATACATTTTTATCACATTAAATAAGTGAATTTGGGTAAGTCATATTACTTTGGTGTCACATGGAATTCAAAATGTAAGAGTATTTACTTTTCACTGACAGAAACCTCACTTTAAGAGCAACTATTTTGCAAAGTTTGTAGAAAATATATTTCTTTCAATGACATCTTTTGCTCAAAACGTCAGAGACTGAATATGTGTTAAGTAAAATATTCAGCTATTTCAACTGTGAAGTAGCCACCTTTATGTCATACCAAGTGCAACACATCCTGCTGCCTACATTGTTCTCATTGCTACAGCCATTCTTCTGTCTTGAAGAACAACCACACAACGTAAAAAAGAAAACAAAAAACCAAATAAATCAAAATCACGCTTCACAAATTCCAGATATATTCTAAAATTTCTTCTAAAAATATAGTGTATATGAAGAAAAATGCTTAGGTATGATAGCTTTAATTACTTTATTTAGAATAATGTACATAATTTTTCTGAGTAATGGAGGCAACAAGTTAACATAAAATCTACCTATATATTGGAATGTTAGAGATTATAATAGAGAGGAAAAACAGCAGGAAATTATATACATTTCATTCTCTTTCTTTGGTGCCCAAGTACTTAACAGGTACTTAAGTCAACTCCTTGTGTTTTCCACTGTAATTTAGTACTTACATAAATGACTATATACTAGTTATGGGAAAACAGCTTACGTGGGAGGTGAGATTTATGGGTCTGATTTAACGTTAAGCAAGGCAGGGATATTCGCTATGTTTCCCACAATGTGCAGGTGTTTTTAAATTGCTGAATTAAAAAGAAGCAAAGTTAAAAGCACCTACCCCCCTACTTGTGTATAGCTTGATTTTGTTGATGTGCTTTGAGAACAATCAGAGGAGTATCCTTCTGAAACAAACAGGTATTCTCACCTTCTTATTCCCAACAGCCATGCTCAGAAACAGATATTAGTGTCTGTAGAATTAATACTAAGCTTCAGATTTTTTTAGAAATGAATGGTTTTGAGAATTTGGGACTGAAGTTCCATTAGGGACAAGCAGCAATTGTGTATCTTTTGCGGATTTAATCCTGTTTGCAGTAGTCACAATAAGTTTACACAAATAGGATAATAATAAAAGAGAAACCAATAATTACTCTCAAAAGATCAAAGAAACAATACAATAATACATTCCAAGCAGAACACTAACTGAAAAGTACACGTGTGCATGATGATCAGCTGCTCATGCAATGTTACAGCAACTCAAATTTCTGAGGTATACTAGAGTTTCAAAGACAGCTTTAAGCAATGTACATGTACTACCTATGTAGCAAAAATCTCCAGCCAAGTAAGTGCTGTAATTTTGAGTTCTGAATTTGGTTAAGACTGGAATAAAGGTAACATCATACCCATTCTTAAAAAGGGTAAAAAGGATGACCCTAGGAACTACTGATCCATCAGTCTCACCTCTGTGCCAGGGAAGATCATAGAGCAGATCCTCCTGGAAGTTATGCTAAGGCACATGGAAGGCAGAGAGGTGATACAGAAGAACCATCATGGCCTCACCAAGGGCAAATCCTGCTTGACCAACCTAGTGGCCTTCTATGATGGTGTCACTGCATCAATGGACAAGGGAAGAGCCACTGATGTCATCTATATCGACTTCAGTATGGGCTTTGACATGGTACCCCACAACATCCTTCTCTCCAAACTGGAAATATATGGATATGATGGGTGGACTGTTTGATGGACGAAGAACTGGCTGCAGCATTGAGTCCAGAGAGTGGCAGTCAATGGCTCAATGTCTGGATGGAGATCTGTGACAAGTGGTGTCCCCCAGAAGTCAGTGCGGGGGCCGATACTCTTTAATATCTTCATCAGTGACATCAACAGTGGGGTGGAGTGCACCTTCAGCAAGTTTGCTGATGACACCAAGCTGTGGGGTACAGTTGACACACCAGAGGGTCAAGATCCCATTCAGAGGAACCTAGACAGGCTTCAGCAGTGGGCCCAGGTAAACCTCATGAGGTTCAACAAATCCAAACCTAGGTCAAGGCAACTCTCATTACCAACACAAGCTAGGGGATGAAAGGATTGAGCACAGTCCTGCCAAAAAAGACCTGGGGGGTAATGGTGAATGGGAAGCTGGACATGAGCCAGCAATGGGCCCCTGCAGCCCAGAAAGGCAACTGTATCCAGGGCTGCATGAAAAGAAGTGTCGCCAGCAGGGCAAAGGAGGTAATCCTGCCCCTTACTCTGCACTGGTGACGCTTCACCTGGAGTACTGCATCCATATGTAGAGTCCTCAGTACAGGAGAGACATAGACCTGTTGGAGTGTGTCCAGAGAAGGGCCACAAGAATGATCCACGGAATGGAACGTCTCTCCTGTGAGGACAGGCTGAAAGAACTGGGACTTCTCAGCCTGGAGAAGAGAAGGCTGTGAGGTGACTTGATAGCAATCTTTCAGTACTACAGGGGAACTACAGGAAAGAAGGAGACAGACTCTTTAGCAGAGTCTGTGGTGACAGAACAAGGGGCAATGGTTTCAAGCTTAAAGAGGATAGGTTTAGGTTGGATATAAGGAAAAGATCTTTTACAGTGAGGTGGTGAGCCACCAGAACAGGCTGCCTATGGATATGGTCAATGCCCCCTCCCCGGAAGCTTTCAAGGAGAGGCTGGATAAGGCTCTGGGCAACCTGATCTAGCTGCGGTGTCCCTGTTCACTGCAGGGGAGTTGGACTAGATGGCCTTCAGAGGTGCCTTCCAACTCGAAGGATTCTATTATTCTATGACTCTATGATCTTTTTAGAAAGGTAAATGTTACCAAGTATCTGTGATACAGCTTACTCGTCAACTCTTCCTTGCTAGACAACATAATCACAGCATGTTAGCTGAGGTTCTCTTTCTGAAGAGTAAAATTTCATTCTGTTCTGAATAAACATGACTTCCACATTGAAGGTATAATAAGAAGCAAACATCCAGAACAGATTAGGCCGGAACTAAAACCTGAAACACTATTCTTTGTACACATTTGGAGATTAGTTAAAATATACTTTACCTCTCCTGACATATCAGGTGCCATAGGAATGACTGGCCATAAAGAAGAGTAGATTCCAAAAAACACTACCCAGAGTGCTATGCTGCCCCAGATGGCTATATGGCTGAACTGTTAAAACAAACACAAAACAGTCATCACAGATGTATTATGACACAAAAAAGATCTTTGCTACTTACTGTTTATGATGCATTTCTGATATACCTGATATATAAACATTTCCATGCCTAGTATTAATATAACAGCTACTTTAGCTTCTTAAAACAAGATTATATTTTCAGCACCCAATTTAAGCTCAGTTACAAACAGTTCAGTCATTCGATTTTTCTAGGATGATTTTAAGCCTTACTCCAATGTCCTCCTTTTCACTATTAACTGTTTGTTTTTGTTTTTTTTTTTTTTTATATATGTATTTTCTGTCTTTCCACACAGTTACCACAATTTAAGTTGATACTATAGGGATATCCAGAAAACTGTAGCCATAATATAATAAGAAAAAAATAATTATTCATTCATCATACTTTGTAGTCTACTTGAGAATGGGACAAAAACATTTGCTTACCAAAGTCCAATATGAGGTCTCCAATCCAGCCTTCAAACACACAGTTAGAACCACAAACTTTAAGAAGAGAGAAAGAGGGAGAGGGGGGGATTCTTATTTAAGATGACAATCTTGCTAAACACATACAGAATTTATTTATTTGGTTAATCTTTCAGGAGAACATAGAACAAGACGTTTTAATATTTCTGCACTTTATGTTTATTTGCACAAATGAGATAAGAGAAAGGATAATCAATCTGTTCAATTTAAATGATATTTCTTTAATAATATTCATCAAAGTACTGTGTTTCAACGAGCCTATGCAACAGGTTTCAATGTATCAATGCAATAGAAGTTAGCAAAACAAAATACAATCACTTCCACAGACCTGCAGAAGCTAGGGAATGGCCCTTACGACTTAATAGAACATGCTCCAAAAACGTAGAACTCTCAGCAGCTCCAAAATAAAATTATTTTAGACTGTTGCTAGCTGTACTTTACTTCTTCTGCAAGCGTTGAGTTTAGATCTGAAGTTTAAGTGTCCATTTGAAATGACCAAGTAAAATGAGACTACAAGCTTTAAAAATAAATTCAATTAATGAGCAAGTAATAAAGTATTGAGGATTATTAGCTTCAAATTATAATCTTCATGTATTCTATCTGGAATACTCTTGTTTTATATTAGGAATCTTAAACATTTTCCTTGCCTCCTAGAATGCTGGAAGTTTGCCTTTAACTGAGATGCTAGCTTCTCTTTCCACATTATTTTGGTCAACAGAGAGGTGTGTGAGAAGTATTATAACTGTAGTTCACTGCAGTCAGTAAGAGATCATCGACACCCTTTAGCTATTGAGAGGATGACCACAACTTTCTACATAGAGAGATTTTAAAGATACAGATACTTGGCTGAAAACCTGCAATTGTTTACGGTCACATTAGTCTAAATTTTAGAAGTTTGTTCAATTCAGTAGTACTTTGTTAGTTCAAGAGTCACCTTCACCAAACCCTAAAAAGCCAGAGCCAATGCTAACAGTCCAAGAGTTATGTTCTGCATACAAAATAACACATTGAATCAGTCTTATGTCATTTTCCTTCTTCTCATTTTTTGTCTTTTCTTATTTTGACTTTTTAATGGAGCAATCCCTGAACACATAATGTTATTCTCCTGTAAGACATGTTCCATTTTAATTTAGAAATGAGCAATAGCTAAAAATTTACAATCCAACAGCAATGAGTAGTCAATAAAACCGTTTATCTCTTTCCATTGAAATTTACAGAAATAAGTCTAATAACTACTTAAATATATTTGACAAGTCTTGCATTGTGTCTGGAGCACATAAGGATACAAAATCTTACTAGAAAGCTTTCACCCTACCTACAAGTTTATGCTTTTAATTCTGGAGTATCTTATTTCAACTACTGCTCCATTAATAAGGATTAAAAAAAACAGTGTCACAATTTCACTATTTAAAAACTGTGTGAAATCTCATTAGAAGAAAATTAAGGATTGTGATGAGTGTTATAATTTACTTAGTCTATCCAGTCATGGGGCTGTATTTGAATGCATGAAAAAATGAATTATGGAGAAAAATATTTGTCATTGTTACACTTGCGTGTTATTTTTGAATCTGTCATAAGAGCAGAAATTACCCTTCTTTAGGATCAGTTTAAGAAGTCTCATTCTACTGAACATGCACACCATGCACAAACACTGAAGGCTGCTGTAGAAGGAGATAATGACTGTGTGAATAAATTCCCTCTTCACATTACATTGTTCTGCAACCCCAAACTGAAAGTCTCTCATATCTTCAAGATTACTTGAGATCTCCTTGAATTTCTGTGCAAGGATAGGAATATAGCAATTGCAACTCCCACCCCTCCCAAGATTTTCAGTGTGAGGTGAAGGGAATTGTAGAACCTGGAAAGCTGAAGAAAAAGCAGGTTGTCTGGACTTAAGATGGTGAAATAATAGTTTATTCGGAATTCTTGACCATTCTGCAGGTAAATAACAAGCAATTAGACTCTCAAGATGGTGAGGTTTCAGCTCTCTAAGCAGAAAACCAGTTGCAGAAGGTGACAGAAGGACTGCACTGTCTATTGTGACCTCTAAGCATTTATGGATATAGCTTGACAAACAGCAATGATCAGCTCCGCATTACTATACTGAAACTATCAGAAATGAAACAATTTCTCTAAGCAGTGGAAAATGCTACTGTAAACCTAAAAAAGCAGGCGTTGATGTTCATGAGCCACCTGATATAACAGATGATACCCAGACAATTCCCACTATTTCAAAAATAGGCTGTTTCCAGTAAAGGACAGATGCATCTTCCTCATCTTTACTCCATTAAAGTACTTTGTTTTAAAAACCTGAGTTAAAGCACACTTTAAGGCTTCTCAGAGTCATCCAAGTACCATTTCTTATCAAGTCTTCAATACAGAAAATTATAAATAATAATAAAAAAACATCTCTGTAGGAGTTAAGGACAGAGCCAATACAGACAGTTGATAGAGCACCAGATAGCTGTAGCAAGACTTACAGTATAAACGGTGTTTCCCAAGAGCAGGTAATCCGAAGTTTTACCATTACCAAATACAGTGCCTGGGGAAGAAAGCAAACACTTAAATATCCTCAATAGTACCATACTCTATTTGAAATTTATCCCTGGATAGAACCACACACCACAACGAACAACAAGAGCTCTGGAAGCCTGAAAACAAAGCTGAGAACATGGCTCATTTTGACATTTATACAAGAGAGGTGGCAGCTGGTAGAGTCACTTGCGTTTACAAATTTGACTTTGCCATTTACTGCTATGTTGATGAAGTTTCATGAAAATTTTCTGTCAAGATTTATGTCCTTATTAGTTTTTATATCCAGATGATACAACACAGAGCGCAGACTCTAGTTTTGTGCACTGTCCAGTGTCTAGGTTCTATGAAACAAATCCTGACAATTCTTACAAATCCATGGATATTATCCGTTCACCTGTTTCTTGGTAGATGCTACTACAATGCAGGCAGTTTGAAATTTTCCACTTAGCCTTACTTGTCCATATATTTCTTGTCTCTAATGAGTAAACAGGAAAAAGCACTCAAAGAAAAGGCTGTGAGTTCTGTGTGACTTCCATAATCTTCAAGATTTTCAATGTACTAATAAATACCTGCTCAAATTTGCACTGTTGCTTAACAATATACACCTAGCAGTAAAGAACACAATGAAATAAAACACAGGAATAAGCAGGCAGCTATGTCTGTTCCCAGAGGTTGGACTGTTAAGACTCAGCACTTTTATGCACTCTTAAAGTTGTGGTATTTCTCATTCTTCCTCCGTTGCTCCCTTAATTTCTCTCAGAACTCTCCTGCACTGTCTCTTTCATAAGAAAAGTTGGAGACAGAGACCTGTTCACAGCAGTTCTGTTCTCCAGTGGATCTCTCTGATGCTTGTAAGCATCTCTCTTAGGAAAACATAGCATTATTTCCTCTTTCTTCTTTATATACACTCAGCGGCTTCTATCCTGCATTCTTCTCCCTTTGATGCAGAATTCTGCACCAGCTGGACCTACAGGGAGCTGTTGTTGTACTACGCACCAAGAATACAAACCCCTGGTCTTATTTCTGCTCCCCTTCATCACCTAGCCCTTCTCTAGGAAGGGAGAGAATGACAAAGTGTTTTTTTTTCAGACTTGTGGAGAGCCACTTGGCAGCCGTTAACAGGTCAGCTCTAGCTCCTCTGCTGCGAGCTGGAGAGGCCCGCACTGGAATGCTCTTGCAGGAAACCAGCAGTCTTACCCAGGTATCTCAGATTTGCTCTTCACACATGATCTCTATTCTGCATAATGTAATGCATCAGTCTCTTACAAAGATTGACTACAGCTTTGAATTTGCATTTTAGTACGGATTTGAGTCTGTGGTTTTAGCATATGAAATAACATTTTGGGACCTCCTTCCTCCTGGGCTGTCCACAACCCTTTTCAAGGCACTAAGCTGCCTTGAACTTGCATCCACTGGCCTTTCAGAGAAAACAGGCTGCTCTCTGCTTTCCAGTATCTGTCAGAAGTCACTCAACATAGAATATTGTAAGAAGTTTTTCCCTTAGCCTTCTCAGGCACAAGCAGCTGTAATTGTCTCACTCTCTGATGTCAACCACCAGAACATTCCTACAGTTCCAAAACATCCATGAGAACATTTCAGTCAACTGTGACAGAGCAAATTGCTCGGCTGTTATCAAGAAAGCTGAGATGACTAGCAATTTTACAGAAAAACTACAAGGCACAAGCTGTTCTTATGTTTAAATTTTCTACAACGTGGAGGCAAAACATCCCACTTCTATTAGAGCTGCCATAAACACAAATATTCCCACAAACTGGAAACAATGCTTTCAATCTTTGACAATTAATATGTGCGCCTCCCAATCATCCTGTTTCCTTCTACATCTCAGGAGCACATATGACAGCTAAGCTAGAACAGCAACAGGACTGTGCTGTCCAGGATGACCTACTTTGATCTGTCACAAGCCTACTGATACAGATGTAAGCTACTGGGTTGATATGTCCCTGAGTAACAGAAGGGATTGTATCCACAGGCAATAGAGACTTACAACATAAGAGACAATGCAAAGGACTCTAGTGATTTATGATCTTTTAAGTATTTTACACAGTAGATTATTATATAAAGATAACAACTAAATAGTAATTTTCTCCATAGTTTAAATTAACTTCAAACATGTTTTTATATAGTTTTAGGTACACAGTATTGCTTCTACTTTTAATCACACTTTAAAGAAAACATTTTAAATAGACTGCATCTGTTTCAATTCTAGAAGTGACACTATCTCTCAAAACTGTCAGTATTAATAAAGCATTACTACCAAAAAAAAGTTACTTAGAAACTTAGTACCTTTTAAGATTTATATTTTTATTTTTCATAACACTTACCATGCTGGAGGGCTTTTAGTGGAAACCAAAACAGAATGAATGAGTGGAAGAGGCCATTTAAACAATGTACCCAGAAAACCTAAGGAAAAAGAGAAAACCATGAGAACCATTTGCAACAAACTAGCTCTGTGAACCCTGACCTTTCTTTTCATCTGTGTGTTAGATTCACAAAACGTGTTTCTGTCAGGCCACCACTGTGAAGCAAAATAACTGACAGGCACTTTCTGCCTCTTAGCTCTTCATGGGTCATTTGTTTATTTTTATGTTTTGAAAAAAAGTATGTATTCTCTCCTCCTTTTAATTTCAAATCAGAAAGGCAATTAAAATGTATACATATGGGAGTATAACCAGAAAAAAAATAAACCAAACCAGACAAGTGGAACAATTGCTACATTCTAAGGAAGGGAAGTAATAAAGGACTTCAGTTTTTATAATTTACATTTTGTGTAATGATTTTTCAAGCAGAACAACAAACCCTGAGTTTTACATAAACTTACCTACATATTTCCACATACAAAGAAATTAGAAAAGGACAAACACTATCTTCCTAAGATTTCTCCTTATATGCTCCATTCTTGAAGTGCTCAACTTCATCACACGGAACTTTCTTAAATGTACTTGCAAAATAATTTGAATTTATCTTCAAACTTATTTTCACTTATAAAAAAACTTCCAAAAAGAACTGTATTAAGTTTATCCAGAAACAACTGATGCTTTCCATAATATATATCATACATATTCTTAAGTCTTTTTATATCTGCAACCTGTGCCTTCAGGATAACAGTCTTTTTCTTCTTTTTTCATTAGCAATGCATTTGAGAATTATAGCCTTTATTGGAACTAACTTATGTGTATTATCAGAGTTAAGATGTTCAAACAATTGAAATTAAGTTGCTCGCCTCACAACATTTTCCACAATGTCTGAGTCTTTTGTTAGATTATACAACTACCCTACGACGTATGATCCAATTTACACTCCAACACTTCGCACCATTTGAACTTGTGCTACTCATTAACCTTTGTCTCTCCCTCTTGCTATGTCATTACCAGAAGTTTTTATTTGACAGAAAGCACAGGTGGATGCAAGAAAAATTAGTTCTACTTTTCCATTTTCCTGACCAATTCTTATTGTCACATGCTAATCCTTTAACCTCCGTCATGACCTCATAACCTTTGATCCCTTTTACCATAACAAACATCTGCATCAACATTCAAGACAGTCATGTTTCCAAATCTTTAACAACACCTATTCAACTTATATAGCTGGGAATTTTGTAGACTCTTACTCCTAATGAGTATTGTATAGGAAGAGCCACAGAATTTCCAGTGAAGTCAACAATACAACTGTGCAATAAAAAATAAATACATTACAGAGTTATCATTTAAAAACAATCCAACAACTGTAACTCATGACATATATTACTCTGTTAAAACTATCACAACACAGACGTGCCTGAATTAATAGACTACTAAAAGTGCTACATTGGTAAAGCATTCACAGTGATATAGTGATAGTTTATCATTTTCAGGCTTGTGGGTGAAGAGAGGAAGTGGGGCTGAAGGAGAAAAATCTTATGCATAGAAGATCCAAGGATAGTTTAGACAAGTAATTCTCTGTACAAGTACTTCAGTTTCATAGGAAAAGTGGCACAGAGTAACAGTATAAACTCTCCACATGAACTACAAACCATCACTTAAGAGGTATTCAGTGACAAATTGAAAACGTCTTCAATGTCATTATACAATGACATTAATTCAATGTCCTAATTATATATAGAAAAATAAAATCAAATCAGAAGAAAGTCTTAAAACGACAGAGTACTCATGCAGACTCAGGAAAAAGCTTATCTTTTAATACAGATTATTTATGGACAAATCTGTAGAAATTGCATGTTTTATATATAAGCCCTATTTTTTTTTTAACTATTTCAACTCCAAGATCAGATTTGACTATTTTCTAACAGAAGTAACCTCAAATTTCTTTTGATCTCCCTGATGCATTTTTAACTGTCTTCAAGTATTTTTTTTCCAAAACTCAAAATTAAATTGTAAAATCACAACCCTAAATAGACAAAGAATTGAACTACGTCCCTCCCTCTACAAATCTAATGACAGTTTTTATTGTCCTCTGAAATGCTTCTCCACAGGCTTCTGTAATCCATTTCCATATAACAGTACAAACACATACAAACCAATGACAGAGAAGTTTAATCACTTCTGCCTATAGAAGACAGCTTCATTGCCAGCAGAGAAAAAGAATCAAGGTTGAAAATAAAAGAATGCTTGCTGCCTGTTTCCATTTTTACTAAAAACAGACAAATATGATTTGTACCATTTACGGGTAAGTGGACAATTGGAAAAGTAGCAATAAAAATCTTCTCCTAAAGATAATTATGTTTTAATTATATTTGATTTTTATCTACCTTGGTATTGAAGTCCAGTGCATTTTGGGAAGTCTTGTATAACTCAGGATACTTCAGCATGTTTTCTTTTCGGCAAGATCTCTCAAATATTCCAAGAGTCAGTGGAGGCATTGCTGTAAACATCTAGTATACGGATTAAAAGAACATACTGCAAGAGTTGAGAAGTGCAGCCTTGCTTAAGGGTTATTCAAAGCTGCTTACTCAAGAAGCCTTTATGATTATGATAAAAGATGAAAACACAAAAACAATCTTACCACATTGTAAAGGCCTATACACCATCTTTCAAAGAGAATTTGTCCAGAAAAGCCATTGACAAAAGCAAACCAGATCTGAAAAAGAGGAGAATCATACTACTCAAGTGTCTTGCAAGGTGTAATAAACAGATTTTTCTTCAGCTTTACAAAACGGGGTATCCCTAGAAACATTTACAATACAGTTGAGAGCGTTCTGGTTTAAACCTCTATAATAGAAATAATTATAGAAACAACTTGCTTTCAGAACAGATGGGTAATCTGTTCTAATATGTGAGCAATTCCATCTAAATATGAAAATATTTCAGGGAGGTAGCTATTTTCAGAATTAATTTCATGTTTTTTCATCATTTAAGAGTAGTTTAGCTCAATTCATTTAAAAAAAAACATAATACAAATGCAACGCAAATTCTTAGAAACATGGAAAAAACCCACATTTTCTCATGTCCTTCAGCACAGCATACAGCCATGACCACTTTCCTATTTTTCTTACCTCATACTTATATTAGTTGAATGACAGGAGAAGTATGTCTGATGATGTTTTATTAGCAAGTTATGCCAAAATTATATTGTCTTTGACAAATACTCACTGTAAGGTGACAGAAGTCAGGATTACCTGGACAATATTCTAATTAGTTTAAGGCTCATGTCTTTCAAGTGAATTTTTAAATATCACTTTGCAGAGACTTTGCTACAGTTTATATTTCATTTGACTTCATAATGGCAGCATGAATTGCTACAAATTCCCTGTTTATCAATACGTACGCAGGCCGACATCCTGATAATCAGATCCTATGAACAAACTTATTCTTTTATTACATGGAGATATATCTGAACATTTTTGCAAATACTTTGAGATTGAAAAAGAATTGAAATTAGCATCTATTAACACAAAAAGCAGGAGTTGAAATCCAGTTAAAACGGCTATTTATTCAAGCAATAAATAAAAAGTAAAAATATCTATGTCCAATTATTAGACCAAGATTGTATAAAAAATCACAAATATTAGATTTGCAATATGAAGTCATACAATACAATGAAGTTTCAGAAATCTTCTAAGTTTCTTTACTTCTCTTGTAACAAACATTCTATTTTGTAATGTTTCTTCTATTCACTTGAAAAGCAATGTTATTTAATGGAATTACTCCATCACAGTTATCAATCAGATTTTTATTAAACATTGTGTATTTTACTTTTGGATTTTTGTAGTGAGAATTAAGATTAAACTGTAATGAAATTAAAAGATATTTACTAGCAGCATTTTTTCAGTAATTGAGTACGAGAGTAGTATGAGTGTTCAGTATTAAACATCAGCACGATTTGTTTGATATTTTACAACTAAGCTTAAAGCATGAATCTAGTCTAGAACCTCATCATTACTGTTCAAGATAAGTTTTGCTCAACTGCCTTCGGTCTTTTTAACCTCTTCATTAGGCATAGCCCCTGCATTAACTAACCCCCAAACTAGGAGGATGGTTCTTAGCAGGGGACTGATGGACAGATACCATTACATGATTTGCCCCTTTTAAAAACTCTTAATTTGAAATGGCTTAGGGTGGTGGAAAAACAAAACGTCATCAAGGAATGTGACTCAGTAGCCAGGCATAAATGCATACATCTCTTTGCTGGTAATGCTAGACAGTTTAACAAATGTACAACTCTGGGAAGAAAATGATACCCTTAACCTTACATGAAAACCAAACTCCACAGAGCTGAAAACAGTATTAATAGTGACAAGAAACACACAGTTTCTTTCTTCATAGTGGGAAATTTGATCATGGACAATTGTGTTTCATCTTGATTATGGGGGACAATGAAGGCAACTGTACCTGCAAAATATGAGTTTTTATGACATATTTTACATAATGGTAATTCTGGCACAGATTAAGATACTTAGGGTGTATGCCCTAATCAAACTGCTCAAATTACTGATCAAGCATCCCTGTAACGAGAGGAAAGTTACTCTCTGAGAAGTAATTTGGACTGTAATGAAAGAGGAGTGAAAATTCAGACCATTTTGTAGCTCAGCGGTCATGGAATGTCTCCCAAAATGAAAGACTTCAGTTCATAAAATGAGATAGATCTCAATGCAGATCCTTACATTGCCATGTTTCCAAATCATTCAACGCAAAGAAGTGGGCACAAACACTTTTACTTTCCACCATCCATTTTTAAAACTAAACTCAGTACAGTTTACATGCATTATAATCATACTTCGCTATATAACCTTTAATGTTATGGGGACTAGTCCCATATAAAAGATGAGGTGCATATTTAAATATATATTGAGTCATAACACAGGGTGGAGAAAAAAGTTACTACTGACCACTTCTCGTTTCTTTTCAATAGTTTAAATGTTGATAAACACTACTCAAAGTGCATGAAGCATTACTATAAACCTTTTGCACTTCCTAAACCAAGAAACTTGAGGCACATATTTCATCTCACCTCACAATTGTCTACAAACAAGGCTACATTTTAGATTACATGGAATCCATTATAGTACTTGTTTCTACTGAACAGACATTTAAAATATAACATGCACGTGTTAAGTAAAGGTAGGTATTATTATTTTCAGCTAATAAACATAACCGTATTTTAAAAAAACTTCCAGACATGTCTTTCATTGTATTACTTTCTAAATTCCAAGACAGAAGAGGCGTGGTCACAAAAGCCTCACAGACGTTTTCCTGATGTAGCATTTCTGCATATTAAGCAGCAGCTTACAAATACTCATTGAGCTCTCTGCTCCCACGCCTGATCTGTAAAAAAAACTGAAAAGAGAGATTCAAGACTGGCAGTTGTCCCTTCCAGAGACATTCAAGGATGAATTTCTGCCCATTCACTCACAGCACTGACATGAGTCATTAACATCTGTGAAAGATTTTGAGCTGACAAATGTTGGGTATATAGTAATTCAAGTAGAAGTCCTCTAATCTTCTAGAGAGGGTGTATATGACAAAATACTTGTATGCATGATATATAAAGGGTCAAAATCCACATAAAAATGATCTCTTTGCCCTTCTGCCTGCCTGCTCAGCAGGTAGAGGCTACTACTGCTTCTAGTACTTTTTTTTTTTTTTTTTTTTTTTACACTCGAGGGTCTTTGCACCTTGCATTTAAGTTTCTCAGGAAGAATGCAAATAGTGGAATATTTACATCCAATTTAAGTTACATATTTACAACACGTTTGAAGGTGACAAGAACAGAAAATTAAGGAAAACAAGAAGTATGTTCTAAAGCCCAACTTCATAAGTTTTTCTTTAAACACATAATACTGCTTTTTAGTAAAAGTTTAAAAAAATTTGAAAAAAAAACTGATGGAAGAACTACCAATCAGTAATTATGGAAGTAAGATCATTCGATTAGATAATCAGCTTTTTGAAATGCTGGATCTACAAAACGTCTCTAAATCAAAAAGGATGTTTAATAAATTTGTTTTTTTTCCTACAGCTTCCTATTTTATACGTTTTTCTAAAGAGTCTGTATACTTGTTGCTACTTATAAAATAAAAAGTTTTAAATATTTTCAAATATTGCAACAGTAGAAGATCACTAATATAAACATCAAGATCAGAATTATTATCCTAATGTTTACATCAAGTCTAACAGATGACAATTTCTTTCAGTCAGAATTAAATCCATACTGTCAAAGTTCAAGATATTAATTTGATGATACATTAAAAATTAAAATGATTTTAAGAATAATTGTTAACCACAAGGCTGCAACGTGGTCATGAAGGTCAAAAACCACACCTACATTAATCACACTACAGTACAAATATGGAAGATTTACTTGTAAAAATTATTTTTATTAAAATTAAATAAATTTTTATAAAATTAAATTATTTATAATTATTTATAAAAAGCTTGAAATATTTTTTCCATATTTCTAACTTATAATATCACTGTTAATTTAAAGCTTGAATCAAACAAATATTGTTACTAGATATATATTATAAAAATTCATTTAAAAATACACTCAAAATTGTAAGGTTGCAATGGTCATGAAGGTCTTGAAAACTACAGCTACACATGCTGTCTTAACAATTCAAATGAATAGATATATATTTATTACAACACAGTCCTCTCATACTACTGTATTTTTCACAAGATCCCATTCCGCTTAAAATCACAAGTGAGAAAATTAGGTCAGTTACCTTTAGGAAAGTAAACCTGCTTCAAAATAGAGCCTAAAGAGGCATGGCTACCACCTCAATGAGTAAAAAGCATGCAACAGTGTAATTAAGCATGTACACAAAAAATCCTAAGGATTGTTCCAAACAGCACAACACAGTTCAGGACTCCACTTTACAAATTAGACAGTTAATGACACCAGCTCAACAAAGAGCTTAAGCACATACATCTCTTGGGAAATTTAAGGCTACTTATGAACTCATTACTAAGGTTGTTGTTGGGAGTCTTTTAAAGTAAAAAAAAAAAAAAAAAAAAAAAAAAGCAAAACAATAATATTAATGAATTTAATAAAGATTTAGCACTAGTGTTTACTGACAGTTAAACGCTTCTTAAAATCATATAGAAAAGCTGAAAAATAATAAAGTTTTAATTTCATAAAGTAAAATTTATTGTACTGTATAATTACCTCGATGATATAAAGGACTATATTCTTGTAGAAACAATACAAGATGCATTTAGCTACTCTGTTATAATTCCACGCACCATGAACCAACAGCAAGTTCTTCAAATACTTGAACTGCAAAAAATGAGAAACAAACATATAATGAGAATGTGCATAGATTGTTATTAATTTGATATTAAACTACTCTACTTTGGTCTTTTACAAAATAATGGCTTACCTGAGCTATTGAGTAGTCTGAAGAATTAGCAGCCTGTAGACCTTCATTTCCGCTAATACCAACACCAACATGTGCCGTCTGTATCATACTAACATCATTTGCTCCATCACCAATTGCTAGAGTTACTACCTTAACTTGCTTTTTGACCATTTCTACAACTTCAGATTTTTGAAGCGGAGATACCCTAAGATGTAACAGAAAATAAAAAAAAAATTAATACAGAACTTTCAAATGAAAGACCTTGAAAAACATACCTTATTCCTTGAAAAGGCACTAAAACCAGGCTAACATCCTAGTCAACGTGATCTTGTTGGCCTTTACACTAATGCCAAAAGCAAATTCCCAGAAAAATTCACAGAATCCTTGGATTTGTTGAAACGAGACATTAATAGGACTAGAGACACGTAAGTCAAACAGTAATGGGCCCCTAAAATGTAGAAATGGAAGAAAACCCAACGTTGCCGCTACCACTAGAAACAACTGTAGGTTGTTTCTGTATTTTGCTTTTATACTTTTTTATTTTCCTCTCTGTTAAAATACTTATTTTATAAATTTAAGACACAGATGTCAAAGCAAACAGGAACAAGTAACAAGTGTGGAGCACCAATACATTAGTGTAACCTACACTGCTAAGTTGGAGGATGCAACTTTGAACCCTGATTGTTGATCCTTCACTCTACGTAACTGCTCGTAACTTCTTCATTCTTTCAAGGATTGCACCAACCACCCACTAAGAAATGTGGCTGGGGAAGGAATAAACTATTTCACAGATGATTCTCAAAGGATCTGTTGATCAAACTGTACCAGTTTTGGTTCTATCTTTCTGTATGTCACATGTGTATGCTCCATTTCAAGGTCACAGTGTTCTATTTTGAATGTTGAAATTCAGTCTGTATATTTAAGACATCATAACTTTTGTGAATTATTTTCAGTTATGTGCCAGCACCAGCACGTTTCACAGGGTGAGGAAGGGAAGGAGCAAACTCTAAGCAGTGTGGCAATCCAGTCTTGTGCTTCCTGGCACTGGAATTGCCAAGCAGACCATTCTTCAGTGAGTCATTTAGGGATACTAGAAGACAGGAAGAAATGCAATGATCCTGTCTGTGCAACATTCTTTACGGTAACAGCCAGGCTGAATGATTTGTCTCGTCTTGACATTGCTCTTTAGTAATTCAGTTTGAGAGAAAAAGTTCTTTTCTCTACCTCAATGTGCACTTCTGCACATTTCTTCTCCTTGTCTCCTCCAAAAAACCTCTAAAACAGAACAAATCCCTCACCTCTTTTAAGATAAAGAAAGAAATTAAACTCTCCACATTCAACAGCCTTCTTTTTAAATAGTCTCAAGTCTGAAGGTAGCAGTACGTCCAAGACATGCTATGAGATTTTTGAGAAAGGCCACTGGGATGAGCACAACCTTGCAGTGAAAGCTTATGGGCAAAAGTTCTCCAGAAGAATCCTCATGGTCCAAGTACAGTAAGCAGTATTTCTAAGATTTTATTTTTAAAATTTGAACACTGCTGAGGAGTATGATATCAAGATTAGTGTCTGCCAGCTTCTACATTAGATTCCTGACCTGAGAACTTTTTTTTTTTTTTTTTTTTTTTTTTAAATAGGTTTAGGGCCAATCATTTAGT